>NC_048443.1:11115972-11268603 GCF_004353265.1 Vitis riparia
TCTCAAAAAGTGATATATGTTGTGATACCATGGCAAACCATCATCTAACTCTGTATCGTCGATCACACTAGAGTAGGTAGGAATAGGTCTCGACTCGATCAATAAAGGATAAACAGTGGCATCAACAGGAATGTCAATCATGGAAGCTACAGTAGCTAAGGCATCAGCAAATTGGTTCTACGCTCTAGGCAAATGTGTATATCTCAAATCATCAAATCTCCCAACCAATAGCTCTAAATATGCATGGTAAGGCCTAAGCTTCACATCTCTAGTCTTCCAGTCACCATGAATCTGTCTCAATACCAGATTGGAGTCCCCAAACACCTCCATTTGTTTAATCCTGAGCTCGAGAGTTGTCTCTAATCCCAAGATACAAGCCTCATACTTAACAACGTTGTTCGTGGCAGGATGTCGATCCGAGAATGCCAAACGAACAGATCTAGGAATATGATCACCACGAGGGGATATCAACAAGACGCCTATCCCGTATCCAGAATGGTTGGCTGCACCATCGAAGCACATGCACCAACCTGACAAACTAGTCACAACAGTGACATCCTCATCTGGGAAGTCATCATCAATGGTTCTACCATCGAAAACTGGTAATGAGGCTAAGTGATCTGAAACAATGCTCCCCCTAATGGACTTTTGAGTGACATAATGGATGTCAACCTCAATCAGAAGTACTGACCATCTCATGAGACGACCGACCAAAGTGGGCCTATCAAACAAATATCTCAGATGATCTAGACGGATATCAAGTGCATTGAATACTCGGTCATGTAATGTCTCAATCGACAAGTGGCTCAAACCAATGCCAAACAATAGCGCTCAATCATGACATATCTTGTCTCATAGTCTAGCATCCTCTCACTCAAATAAAAAAATGGTTCGCTCCTTGCCTGAATCATCGAGCTGAGCCAACATGCAACCTGAAGCCACGTTTGAGACTGACAAGTATAGGAGTAAAGGACGGCCTAGTGTAGGAGGCGCCAAGACTGAAGGTGACAACAAGTACTCTTTGATCCTCTCAATTGCCCGTTAACACTGATCATCCTAAATCGTAGGTTGACTCTTCCTCAAGAGTCAAAAAATGGGCTCACAAATGTCTGTCAATCTAGCAATGAATCTGCTGATGTACTGAAGTCTACCCAAGAAGCCTTTGACCTCTCTCTCTGTCCTCGGTGCAAGCATGTCAAGGATAGCTCTAATATTGTTCGAATCTACCTCTATGCCTCTCTTATTGACCATATATCCAAGGAGCTTCCCAGAAGTCACTCCAAAAGTGCACTTCTTGGGATTCAGCCTCAATCTGAATTGCCTGATCCTGTCAAAGAACCTCTTCAAAGCTGATAGGTGATCTGATCTATATTGGGATTTTACTATCATGTCGTCTACATAAACCTCGACATCCCGATGCATCATGTCATGGAAGAGGGTGGTCACTGCTCTCTGATAGGTGGCTCTTGCGTTCTTCAATCTAAATGGCATGACTATATAGCAATAAGTACCCTACTCGGTAATGAAGGACCTTTTTTCCATGTCCTCTGGAGCCATCAAAATCTTATTGTACCTAGAAAATCCTTCCATAAAGGACAACATCGAATGGCTTGTTGTGCTGTCAACTAGCATGTTGATGTGTGGGAGAGGAAAATCATCCTTAGAACTGACCTTGTTGAGATCTCAGAAATCAACACAAACTCTCACTTTGCCTTCTTTCTGGGAACAAAGACAACATTGGCCAACCACTTGGGGTACTCGACCATTGATAAAAATCCCACACTGAGTTGCTTCTAGATCTCCTATTTCACCTACAAGCTCCAACGAGGGTGCAATCATCTCAACTTCTGCTTAACCGGTCTTGTATGGGGCAAGAGTGGCAAACGATGCTAGACGATAGATGGATCAAGGCCTGGCATGTCCTCATAGAACCATGCAAAAACGTCCAAGTATGATCTGAGCATCTGGATGAGGCTGTCCATCTCATCCGTAGATAAATCCGATTCGATCTTCAACTTCCTGGGCTGGTTTGATGTACCAAAATCAACGATCTCTGTGCCTCCTATAGCAGACGAAACTCTCTCATCCATGGGGTCTGGATCAGAATCAGAAAATGAGTCATCATCTGAATCAGGCTGCGCAATCTCACCATCTATATCAAATATCTGTGATGTGGGTGAAGAAGGTGTAGATAAAGCAATATCACGAGAGACAGGCAAATAGTCGAAAATGCTCAAATCCATAAATGAAGAGTCATAAACATCGTCATGATGGGAAACAAATCTCAATAAAACATCAAAGGAAAGAGGTTGGTCCACAAAGTTGAACGCTCCCTTAACTAGGCCAACATGGTCATCAAATAAACCATCAATAACTATAACATCCTCAACAATCTCTGGAGTAGGGGCAGTCTGGATCTCCTCAGCGATCTCGATGGCAGACACCCCAAAAAGATCAAATGGTGAAGCAAGCTCAAGCTGGGCTATCTCCTCGATCTGGCTCAAGCTCATCGCGAGCATCTCATCAACGTACTCGTCACGTGGCACAGTTCTGTCCACTATGTCTCCGATCTCGGAAAATGTCTCGTGCTCATCGATCTCATCCGGGAAACAAAACGTCATTAGGCTCAGGTGATCTGGAAAGGGAGGGCGATCAACGCAGAAGTCGAAGTGCCAAGGGCTCCGTCACTCAATCGCAACTGCTGGATGAGGCGCTAAAGCTCGGCCTCCTGAGTAGTGCTGAGTCCCCCAGTGATACCATCCGATGGTGTCTGTGGCTCCAATGCCCTCACGAAGTAACTTGTCCAGCTCAAGGTGTACGGGCAAAAAGGATAATCAAACAGCGTATAAGTCAGTAAAGCCCTCACCATCTCCTTGTGCAATCGCACCATATATCGATAATTGACCTCAGTGGGAATGAATCCGAGTCCAAATGGTACATCGTGATCCTAGAAAGCCATGAACTCACTTGGCCCATGTTGGTGCCGCTTCAAACCCATGCCGGGAAGATAAGACATGCCCCTCATCATGTCGAGCACCACTATGCTATTGTGATAATCAAACGACATGGCCATAAAGTCTCGGTAAAAATCCTTTATCTCTAGGGTCTGCACCTCTTCAAATGTGAATTCGGTCAGAAGTAAGTCATCATCACTGTGACTGATCTGAAGTACCGGCTCGGCAGAAATGAACATATCTCTCACAGACGTTACCATGACGACTTGGTCGTCGTGAATGAACTTCACCTTCTGATGAAGGGAAGAAGGAATGGCCCCGGCTCTGTGGATCCAAGGTCAGCCCAAAAGTAGGTTAAAAGATGTAGGAATCCTCAAAAGCTGAAACAAAGTGACAAAAGTGGTCAGACCTATCAACAACTCAATCTCTAGGGTTCCCATAACCTTCCTCTGAGTACTGTCATATGCTCGAATGGTCTGAGTGGAGGAACCAAAATCAGATGGTGCGTAAACGAGAGCGATGGTCGTGGCCAGATGACAAATGTTCAGGGCCGAGCCATTGTCCAAAAAGACTTATGGAACTCGATGGCCTGAACAACCAACAGATATATAGAGTGGACGTGTGTGGCTTGAGCCCTCCGGTTGCAAGTCGTCGTCCGAGAACATTATGCTTGTGGCTCTACCAGCCATCATCATATGATCAACCCCTCCGGAGTGGTAGCAGTCTCGACTCTGATCTAGCTTAGGGCTCGAATCAATGCATTTCTATGAGTGTTGGAAAATGCTAACAAGCTCTAGATAGAAATGCGAGCCTGAGTGCTTTGTAACTACCTCAAAATCTCATCATCCTATCTCTTGACCTCCTCCTGGAAGACGTCCCCTTCAAGGGTCTAGCGACTGAGGGGGGCTACTGTCATACCACTCTACCTCGCGGATAACATACTATACATTAGAAGTGTGAACATCATCAACATATTGAGCCTGAACCTCATCGACATCTGGAATCAAAACAAAAGGCCTCTGGACACTGTAATGCGGGAAAGTCAGTGGCTCGACAATAGCCGTCTGTACTGATGCCGCCTCGGGAACTAGTCTGAAAGGAACGGGCATCCGAGGTCCCAAAGTCACCTCGCTCATCTCATAAATCTCATATGATACTATGGGCTCTGGCTCCGACTCATCCCAACTCTGCGTGTGGATGTCGTCATCAAACTCAACAAAATCGATGGAGTGTATGCTATCGATCGGAGGGGGAACCGCGTGTGTAGTGTGAATCAGTAATGGGTTTGTGGTTACACTTGGCTAACCTGATTACTACCAAAAAGTGCTATTTTGTAGACCTAATTATAATGGTTTTAAGCACCTTTGTGTAGTAATCATATTCATTTAACCCAATTAATTCATTAAGGTCCTTAGTAATTGGTTTTAACCATTTTGTGGCAAGTTTACATGTTTTTATCAGCTTATGAATCAATTCAAGCATGCCAAATGATGGAGGAGCTAATTGGACAAGTTAAAGCAAGGATTTTGGAAGTTTACAGGCTTGAATTTCAAGTGGAAACACGAGCACAAGCAAAGAGAATGCAAAGAGGAAAAACAAGCAAAGTGAAGAGGAAAACAGAGGACAGCAGCTGCAGTCTTCTCTCGAACTTTTGGAGCACTTCCCGAAGTCCATTTTCTACATGCTATATACCATTTCAAAGCTCAGGAAGTCAAGAATCCAACGCTTCAAACCGTGTACAATTTGGAGCTGAAATGAGGAAGATATGGCCTTTGGAAGACAACTGCATCAAATCTTGTGAAAATTTCGCAAGGTGAATTTCTCCTTGCGAAATTTCGCAAGGAGAAATTCACATTGCGAAAATGCCAAATCTCCTCTGTTTCTCCACGCACGCACCACCGACTTTTGAGATATTTTTAGCTTGATATTTTCTCATGTAAATTCCTTTTGTAACCTTGTATTCAGCCATCATAAGGCTTTATCTTGTAATTTTGCTATATATAGAGGTGCACAACACCTCCAAAAAGGGAGATTGGAAAATGAGAGGATGGGGTGATCGATCCTCTGTACATTAGCTTAGAATAATATAAAGCTCTGTTTTTCTTCTTTTCTCTTTTCTTTCTCATTTTCTTAGTAGCCAAACAGCCTCTGAGGACTTTTCCTCAGAGGATGGTTGGCTAAAACCTTTAAGTTTCTCAAAGCATGGATGTTATGTGATGGCTTGGATGCAATCCCATGGAAATTTCTCGCACCCGGAAGGTAAGGTAGTCGTTTTTCATTAATGGTTCATTAATGTAAAGTTGGGTTTTTATTTCCTTTGGACAACTTCCAACGGCCAATACTTGATAAGCTTTTGGATTTCTATCCATTAGTTATCTCCTACGAGCTATTGGAAGGTGAGGTTTTCAATTCCAAGTTTTGCATTAATCCGTTAGAACCAATTTCAATGGCCATTGAAAGGTGAGTTTATCACCTAGAATGACTTTGAGTTGCCAATATTTGGTAAGCTTTTGGCTTTAGACCATTAGTTATCTCTTACGAGCCATTCAAAGGAAGTCTAAGGTGAATAACCATTGATAAAATCCACTACCATCTATTTTGCCATTTTAAAGGATTAAAACTTGATTTGCTAAATCCATACCGGTTCGGGAAGCAAGCATCACCATAGTTGCAACCCCAACGCGAGGAGCCTATCCTGAGATTTCCAATTTGCATAAGAGCCAAAGCATAGCTATCCTATCTTTGAGAAACTTGTTTTACACCCTTTCATTTTAGTCTTTAATGTTAGCTTAAGTTAGTTTAAATCTCTCTAAAATATTTTCATCTTCTTTTAAAGCTAACATCCATAAGAAAATCACCTATTTTCCTAATTTGAATATCACTTGTGTTTGCGAAAACCCTTCCCAGTGAACGATCCTAGAACCACTATGCTATAGTAGCTTGGCTACTTTAGTAATAGTATTTAAGGTATAAATTTTGTTGATACGCCTTTAAAGCTAAGCTACCATGAGTCGCATCAAATGGCGCCGTTGCCGGGGAAGGTGCCACAAGCACAGTGAAGCAACCATTAAGGGTAACTTGTGATCTTCATCACAAGTTTGGTGAGTTTTCTTCTAATTTTTTTTATTAGTTTAGTTTTATTTAGTTAAATTTTTTATTCTCTTTTCTTTTATTTTTGTTTTAATTTCAATTTGTGCATTCCTTGTTGGATTCGAGACCAAGAGGGAACCTTGGTACAAGTTGAAGAAAAGAGCCTTAGTTGAATATCATTTTTAGAAATGGAAATTCCACATGAAGATCAAAGCTCTCATTATGATCATGAGAAGGACAAAGTTGCATATTTATCCATGAGGGATCGGATTGAATTAGGGAAAAGGCAGGTTCAACAAAGCCAATGGGGTAGTAAGAATGCTTTGAATGAAGACATGAGCATGAAGGCAAAGCTAGCATCTATGGCTAGAACGATAGAAGAGTTTGAATTGAGAAATGTGCATACTGAAGCACAACCACAAGCCATGCCAACTTCATTTGAGTATGTAAACCATCCCAACCTTACCAGCCAACCTCAACATCAACCAAATGACAAATTCGCATACCTATCCATGAGGGATCGGATTGAATTGGGGAAAAGGCAAGTTCAACAAAGCCAATGGGGTAGTAAGTATGCTTTGAATGGAGATGATTCATATGAGCATACGGTAGGGGAGTGCCCTACCATTCCAACTATGAGAGAAATGCGCGGTTACCAAAGCTCCTACACCTCAAGTTGGAATAACCATCCCAACCTTACAACCCAACCTCAACCTCAACCATCAATGAGTACATCTTCATTGGAGCAAGCCATTTTGAAGATAAGCAAAGTCATGGAGGACTTTGTAGGTGAGCAACAAAAGATCAACTCTCATCTTAATGAAAAGATTGATAATTTGGAGAGTTCAATAAATGTAAGAATGGAGGAGGTTTATAATGATCTATCACTAAGGATAGAAAAAATTAAAGACTCCATTGAGAAGCTCACCAATCTCGACATAGCAAGGGGGAAAAGGAAGCTTCCTCCTCAATCCCACCATAACCTTCAAGGAACCCATGCAAAAAGATCAAGGAAAGTGTTGATGATCGACACTTTGGTGGGGGATTGCTATGACAACTCTATGGACCAACCTTTCATTGAAAATCATAAGGTTCAAGATGATAAAGGTTACCTGAACCCTTTAAAGCATCCACTTCTCCAGGGAAGAGAAGAGAAACGAATTCCCTTGGACCAAATGGGAAGGATGCCAATTTTGTTTGGGATCCAGGGGGATTTCAGCATGAAGTGGGTGTGTGAGTGAGGATGAGCTAAATAGTTCATCTTCTTTTTGGGGTACATGCTATCAGCTTCATTTAAATTCTATGTTTTTTTTTTTTAAAAAAAAAAAAAAAAAAAAAATTTATGCATGTTTTAGTTTGAATTCTTAGCTGTAATTTAGTTTTAATATGTTTTTAAGATGAGTTTTGAAGTGTTCATGCAGGTATGAAAGCTCACAAGCTCACAAATGTGGAGAAAAAGGTGAAATAGGGGAGAAATATATCTAAGTCCAAGCTTAAAACCCCATTTCGCAACTTAACAAGTGAGTTGCAAAATTTTCGCAAGGTGAATTTCACATTGCGAAATTTCGCAAGGTGAATTTCACATTGCGAAATGCACATTTTGGCAAGATGCAAAATGCAACCTCTCGGGATTGCACTTTCGCAAGGAGAGTAACCAGTGCGAAATTTCGCAAGGTGAATTTCTCCTTGCGAAATTTCGCAAGGAGAGTAACCAGTGCGAAAATTTCGCAAGGTGAATTTCACCTTGCGAAATTGTTTTCAAAGCCAAAAATCTCCAATTTTAACACCCCTGCAAGCTACATTCAAATGCCATTGCAACTTATATGAGTATACCATCATGGCATGGACCCTTTGAGCCTTGTCCTCAGCTGCTCAAAGTGGGGCCCACTCATCATTTTTGTAAATATTTAGTATAAATTCCTCTCTCATTCAATTTTTGAATTTTGAAACAAGTGGTTCAACTTTCTCAACTCCAAGTCCACATCACATGAGGTACCACTTCCTTCCTCCTTATTTTCGATTCAAACATTGAGGACAATGTTCATCTCGGTTGGGGGAGAGATGAGGAAGTAAGTATTAGTTTAAATTTTTATCATACTTAGTTAAATTAGCTACTTTTTAAAATTTTTAAAATTTTTGCTTTAAACTCCATGGATATTAAGGATTAACTCTCAAAATTAAATGAGAGAAGTCGAGTTTCAACTTGATTACATGAGTCTTAGAGTTTGTATTATGCTCTTCTAAAAGTTGATGAATTGTTGAAACTCCCATTGCATGCAAACTTATCTCTTCCACCTTAAGCTATTCGCACACACATACATTAGATTCCGGTTATAAGATGTGAAACTATCTCACCCTTTAAGCTTGAGAAATCATAATTTGACACCTTTAACCTCTCTTTAATAGTGTTGGGACACCTCATAAAGACCAATGAGTCTTTGAAAAAATAGAAAAAAAAAAAAAAAGAAAAAGAAAAAGAAAAAGAAAAAAAAGAGAAAAGAATAAACTTCTTTGCTTGCCTTGAAACCTGAGCATGGTCCGAAGGGGTGGCAAAAGCCTTTAAAGCCTGGTGCCCTAAGCCTTTATTGGTTGGGAGTCACCGATCCTCTGCTTGTTACATGGGTGAATTGGTTAAGTTTAGTAAGTGAAAAGAATTGTGAATAAGAGGTGTGTTCCTAGCCTATCAAGAGATGGTTAATTTTGCTAAGCTTAAAGAAAGACTTAGGTTGGGGGAGATGATAGTTATCCATACTATACTCGGAAGCTAATCACATTAACACTTAGCTTTTAGTGGAAGAATTTGATTTGGATCTTTTGAGAGTGGAAATTCTTTTAATGCTTAAACTTGCATAATATCCATTCTTTGTACTCTATGATCAAGTGAATGCTTTGACAACTCTTATTATAGGTTGAGTTTCACATCTTTATTGATCCATGGATGTCCATCATGCCACTCATATCATTTTTTGGAGTGATTTGCATGATCCCTTTTATGTATATTATTATAGTTTACTTAGTTTTTATCTCCTCCATTGCTAAGGGACTAGCAATGAGTCGGTTGGGGGGTGTGATTACTACCAAAAAGTGCTATTTTGTAGACCTAATTATAATGGTTTTAAGCACCTTTGTGTAGTAATCATATTCATTTAACCCAATTAATTCATTAAGGTCCTTAGTAATTGGTTTTAACCATTTTGTGGCAAGTTTACATGTTTTTATCAGCTTATGAATCAATTCAAGCATGCCAAATGATGGAGGAGCTAATTGGACAAGTTAAAGCAAGGATTTTGGAAGTTTACAGGCTTGAATTTCAAGTGGAAACACGAGCACAAGCAAAGAGAATGCAAAGAGGAAAAACAAGCAAAGTGAAGAGGAAAACAGAGGACAGCAGCTGCAGTCTTCTCTCGAACTTTTGGAGCACTTCCCGAAGTCCATTTTCTACATGCTATATACCATTTCAAAGCTCAGGAAGTCAAGAATCCAACGCTTCAAACCGTGTACAATTTGGAGCTGAAATGAGGAAGATATGGCCTTCGGAAGACAACTGCATCAAATCTTGTGAAAATTTCGCAAGGTGAATTTCTCCTTGCGAAATTTCGCAAGGAGAAATTCACATTGCGAAAATGCAAATCTCCTCTGTTTCTCCACGCACGCACCACCGACTTTTGAGATATTTTTAGCTTGATATTTTCTCATGTAAATTCCTTTTGTAACCTTGTATTCAGCCATCATAAGGCTTTATCTTGTAATTTTGCTATATATAGAGGTGCACAACACCTCCAAAAAGGGAGATTGGAAAATGAGAGGATGGGGTGATCGATCCTCTGTACATTAGCTTAGAATAATATAAAGCTCTGTTTTTCTTCTTTTCTCTTTTCTTTCTCATTTTCTTAGTAGCCAAACAGCCTCTGAGGACTTTTCCTCAGAGGATGGTTGGCTAAAACCTTTAAGTTTCTCAAAGCATGGATGTTATGTGATGGCTTGGATGCAATCCCATGGAAATTTCTCGCACCCGGAAGGTAAGGTAGTCGTTTTTCATTAATGGTTCATTAATGTAAAGTTGGGTTTTTATTTCCTTTGGACAACTTCCAACGGCCAATACTTGATAAGCTTTTGGATTTCTATCCATTAGTTATCTCCTACGAGCTATTGGAAGGTGAGGTTTTCAATTCCAAGTTTTGCATTAATCCGTTAGAACCAATTTCAATGGCCATTGAAAGGTGAGTTTATCACCTAGAATGACTTTGAGTTGCCAATATTTGGTAAGCTTTTGGCTTTAGACCATTAGTTATCTCTTACGAGCCATTCAAAGGAAGTCTAAGGTGAATAACCATTGATAAAATCCACTACCATCTATTTTGCCATTTTAAAGGATTAAAACTTGATTTGCTAAATCCATACCGGTTCGGGAAGCAAGCATCACCATAGTTGCAACCCCAACGCGAGGAGCCTATCCTGAGATTTCCAATTTGCATAAGAGCCAAAGCATAGCTATCCTATCTTTGAGAAACTTGTTTTTACACCCTTTCATTTTAGTCTTTAATGTTAGCTTAAGTTAGTTTAAATCTCTCTAAAATATTTTCATCTTCTTTTAAAGCTAACATCCATAAGAAAATCACCTATTTTCCTAATTTGAATATCACTTGTGTTTGCGAAAACCCTTCCCAGTGAACGATCCTAGAACCACTATGCTATAGTAGCTTGGCTACTTTAGTAATAGTATTTAAGGTATAAATTTTGTTGATACGCCTTTAAAGCTAAGCTACCATGAGTCGCATCATAACCCAAGTGAACCAAACCCTGGTAGATCAGATCCTGGATGGCATATCTACCAGTGGTACAGCGATCGGTCTCATGTCCAGGGCCTTAATAGTATGCACAGTGTAGGTCCATCCTGAACTGAGGTGGAACAGCCTAAGGTGGCGGCCTAAGAGTGAGAGCAGTCAATAACCCGACCTCTATAAGCTTTCGAAGAGTCTGGCTCAACGACATGCCTAACTGTGAAAATTGCCTCTACGTCATCAAAGCAAATGGAGTAGAGGTCTGTTGAGCTTTGGGCCTGGGATGGGAAGATGTAGGTCTCGTAGCGAACTGTGCCGTATAACATGGTTGTCCTGTGGCCGAATATGAAACAGGAGGTCTCTTCGTGCCCTTGGTGGCATAGTAAGGCAAAGCTAGTGTCTGAGACATGTAAGTCTGATCATAAGTCGGACGAGGTGCCCGTGGCCTATATTGATGAGGCGCATAAGAAGGATGAGTCTTAGGAAGCTGTGGAACTGGCAGATGACGCCTATAAGGCCTCTGACTGGTAGAACCAATAGCACTCACATCAACTGATCTTTGTCCTCCGAATGGTTTCTTCCCCTTGACATCACTAAGGGAAAAGTCTGTCCACAAACCTCTGAAAATACCGTCCTCAACATCATACAAAGCCAAAACCAGAGAATCGAAATCTGTGAATGGTACCTCGACTACATGCTTGGTAATCCTGGGTTGTAAACTCCTCAAAACCATCTGTATCCGATCCCTCTTTGAAGGCCTGTCAATGATCTCGGCAATCTTCCCGCGTCAGCGGGAGATAAATGATGAAACAGACTCGTCTGTCCTCTGTCTCAGAGCGTCGAGCTCTCTCCTCGATACATCTACGATAGTGTTAAATGAAAACTGTTGTAAAAACTCCTAGGCCAAGTTGTCCTATGTCTGACGTCTCGAGGACTCCAAAGAAGCAAACCATCGATGGGTTGCCTCACTCAGAGATAGTGGGAATAAAGTGATCATCTGGGACTCGTCCAAACCATAGGCTCTTATCACCGTGCTATAGAGTCGGAGGTGGATGCGAGGACAACCAATGCCCGTGTATCTCTCTATGTCAGGCATCCTGAACTTAGCCGACAAACTAGCCACTGGCATACCCTTAAGATCATCCTAAACAGCTGATCCATCAGACACTCTCAACTGCCTCATGCGCTGCTCAATACAGTCCATACGTGCATGAGCATCATCAATGAGTGTGGTCTGAACGGCTGCAGGTAGAGCAACCTCAGAATGTTCATGCAATACATAAGGTGAGGCATGAGGCACTATCAAAACAGGTGGTGGCGGTGAAGGTGGCAACGAATCATGAAGTGTCTCATCCTGAACTACAGGCGGTCTACTCTGCTGGTTGCCAATCTCTTGTCTGAGACTAGCCAAAGCCTCTTGGATAGAAGCCATGACGGCTATAAACTGATCAACTGTAATGACCTACTGATCCATACCCGATCTCTCTGAAAATTGAACCAATCTCCTCTCTACTCTAATCTAATAAGGTAAGTCCAGACTGAGAACAAAAATCCAATCTTGGAAAGCATGAAGAAATGAATAAGGATATGGCCGAGGGAAAGCATAGAAGAAATGATAATCTGAACATAAACTAGCAAGGTATCCAAGCAAAGACGGACTGTCCGATCGTACTCAAACTCATATTGATCTTTGTGCACTCTCAACTGGAGACTAAAGAAGGAGTATCGGAACCCAAACTGTGACTATAGAGGCTCTGAAGGCCCTCAGATGCACCCACATGTAGAGAGGGAGCCCTAATCAAATGATCTACAGCTCAACCTACAAGGTCGAGGTGGCTCTAATGGATATGGGTGGACTTTAAAAGATCCCTAGCAGAAACGATCATACCCTCCGACGGTACGCAACCTCCTGCACGCCTCTGAAGAGACAGGGTGTTTCCATGCAAGGTGGTCATTACCTCCACACATGCACTACCTTGACATCCCAGGGGGTTTCCTATAGTGAAACCTTTCGAACTCTCAATGCTCAATGGTTAACTGGAGTGCACAGTGAACGGTGTGGGTGCATTCGAAAACCCTAGGAAGATCAAACAAAAAAGAAAACACACTGGCTACACAAATATCCATGAAACCTAGCTCAGGGCTATACAAATCTTCAATGATCGGACTCCAATCGACATCAAAGTGTCGGTCACCTCCAGAATTCTCCCAAACATTGATACAGCCTGTTGCTAGACCCTACTTCTAATCTTTCGCTCGGTCAAAGTAACAAACACACACAAGGCCTCACACTTGCAATAGTGAGAACCAGAATGAAGGGGATGACCGAAACCAAGGGAGTTGGAGGTAAGTGGATAGATGTGAGGCCCACACGGACAAACAACATGCAATCACGCAGAAGGAGGGCAGTCATGTGACATACAGTCAAGTAAAGTACAAATATATCACTCATATCCACATACAAACTATGATAATCAAATGAGAAATGATACAGATATCATGCTCGAAGACGATCAAGAGAATATACAATACAGAGAAACAATATGGCAAGTCAAACGATATGCAATGGTGAGTCTACACATGAGAAGGGATCAGAATAAACATGTCAAAATCAGAGTCGCTATGCCAAGCAAAACAAGATATGCAAACGATATAATCAGCATGTTTACATCCCAAAAAAAATATAGCAATAAAGCACGAAAGAAGTAGATATCTCAAAATCAATAATCAAAACAAATCAATCATCATAATCAGCACGTCAAACGTCCCAAATGAGTATAATAGTTGAGCATGCATGCAATGACATCAAGGACTCTCAATGTATAATCAAAAGATGAGTACCCACTGATCGACTCATCAAACGCCACATTTGCTTCATTTTAAGTTCAAGCTTAACCCTCTAAATGATACCTAGCAGAGTCGCCATTTTATGGACCCCGCATTTCGACTCATGCGTTTTCCACTCGATGGCGAGCTCGATTTTTTTATTTGAAAATGATTTAATTTACTAGAAAATGACTTGGAGTCGCCCCTTATTTTTTGTTTTATTCTTTTTAAAAGGAAAACAAAATAAGAAATAAAAACCCTAAGTGTGACTCCTTATTTTCGGAAAAGGTGGTCTGCAAAAAAACGGATCGGGCTCAGGGGTCAGGTTACTTATTGGGAAGGTACGGTAAACACCGTAGCACCCCTCTAAGTCCCTAAAAATAAGTCTCTACTAATAAAATGAAGCAATCATGACAATTAATAAGTAAGTCAATGGATATCGAATGAAAATCGAAACAAAACACCTGAATGAATATGAGAGGCAAAAAACATACCTGAGTGATGAACCGATTTATTTCATGGAAAACAAATGTTAGTAAATAGGCATAGAATAATCGTGTGTATGTCATAGAACGAAGTAAGTTAATCAAGCATAGTAATCAATAAATCAATGAGAAAGCCATATATGTCGAGTCCCACCAAAACCCAATTGATCTTGCATGAATTAATCTCACAAATTCCATTGTCTCGAAATTATGGAAATCGCCTTCGTGCTTATTGATGGGAAAAATAGAAGGTTATTTGAAAACCAGAGTGGAATTAAAACTGTTCGAAAAAACATTGGGTTTTCGAAATTTATTTGGAAATTGAAGTCTCGAAATTTATTTGGAAATTGGAGTCTTGAAAATTATTTGAAAATTGGAGTCTTAGGAATTAAATTTAAGAATTGGATTTTTGGAAATTAAATTTGAAAGAAATTGGAATTTTGAAAATCATTTGAGAATTGGAACAATGAAAATTAAATTATAGAAATTGGAATCTTGGAAAATATTTGAAGGTGGGATTTTTAAAAATAAATAAATAAAATGATAATAATAATAAATATAATAACAATAATGATAATAAATAAACAAATGTGAAAGTCGGAATTTTGTAAAATTGGGAATTAAATTTGGAATTTTGGAGGATTATTTAGAGATGGAATTTTAAATAAATGAATAAGTGAATAAATAAATAAATGGAATAATAATAATATCGAAAATAATAATGATTGGATAAATAATTGCGAAAATTGGAATTTTGGAACTTGGGAATTGAACTTAGAGATTGGAAATTTGAAGAATTATTTAGAGATTGAATTTTAAATAAATGAATAAGTGAATAAATAAATGAATGGAATAATAATAATAATAACGAAAATAATAATGATTAAATAAATAAATATGAAAATTGGAATTTTGGAAAATGGAAATTAAGTTTGGAAATCAGAACTTTGAAGAATTGATTTGAAAAGAAATGGAGAAACTGGAAACTCAAAAAATTATTTTAAGGGTGGAATGTCGAAAAATTAAATTTCGAAAACTGGGAACTCGAAAAATTATTTGAAGGATGGAATGTTGGAAAATTAAATTTCAAAAACTGGGAACTCGAAAAATTATTTTAAGGATGGAATGTCAGAAGATTGAAATTTGAAAATCGGAAACCCGAAAAATTATTTTAAGGATGGAATGTCGGAAGATTGAATTTCGAAAACCGGAAACCCGAAAATAATAATGATTGGATAAATAATTACGAAAATGGGAATTTTGGAAATGGGAAATTAAATTTGGAAATCGGAATTTTAAAAGTATTGTGTAAGGATGGAATTTTGAAAATAAATGATTAAATAAATAAATGTGAAAATTCGAATTTTGGAAATTAGAAATTGGAATTTGGAAGAGTTAATTAAAGATGGAATTTTAAAAATAAATAAATAAGGTAATAATAATAACAAAAATAATGATGATTAAATAAATATATGTGGAAATTGGAATTCCGGAAATTGGAAATTAAATTTGGAAATCGAAAATTTAAAGAATTATTTAAAGATAGAAATGAAAATTAAATTTGAAAGTAATTAAAGTTTAGGAAGTCAAAGTTTTTTTAAAAATTAAACTTAAAAATTGGAGTTTTGAAAAATTAAATTAAAATTAGGGTTTCAAAAATTTATTTGAAAATGAAAGTTTGGAAAATTACATTTAAAAATAATTAAAGTTCGGAAAGTTAAAGTTTTGAGAATTAAACTTAAAAAAAAAAAAAAACTGGAATTTTGAGTAAATTAATTAAAATTGGAATGGAAATAAGATTATTTAAAAAACCGGAATTTTGAAAATCATTTTAAAGAGAATTTGCAAAAAATAAAAAGTTGGCATGTGAGGATAAAGAACAATAAATAAAATAAATAAATAAATAAATAAAGGCACATGCTTGCCCACTTAAGGTTTATGGTGTTATTTTTCCCAACAAAAAAATAAATTAAAAAGATTAATAATAATAATTAAACATTTTTCTATGGTCATTTCTAAGTGCAAGTGGGGTCCAATAGCAATTCATGGTGGTCAACAATTCAAAGAATAACATTTCCGTTAGAGAACCAAAGAAAAGCCATGATATCTAATAAATGTGCTTCCAATGGCAAGGTCCACTAAAAACCCCTTGAGACCATTTCCTTTAATGTATTTTCCACCACACTAGCTTTTGCAGCCTGCATTATGACATGTCCTCCAGCATCCTCGAGACTCATTTTATTTTTTTTTGGTATTAAAGTCAAACAAATAATCACCTCACAGCCTTTCCATCATCTCATCATCGTCTTCATTATTCTGCTTTTCCCCCAGTTTCAGTCCAGCCTTTGCTCTCTTAAAGAATAAAATGAAATCATCATCTACAAGTTGCCCAATACACCATTGAATCCATGTAACACCATATCTCCCTACTTCTGGAGTGAAGTCTTGAAGTGGAACACAATAAAAGTTGGCTGCCTTGTGCATATCCAAAAACATAGGCTTTCCATACGAACCGTTAAGAGAAAAGTGTTTTAAGGAAAGCCTCATTGCTCTGAACACCCACATCATTCACATGGTAGTATCCACCTAACATACCATTCACCGATGCGTCCACACCTTCCCACTAGCCGACGCCTTTACAGTATTGTGGACCCCGCATTTCGGCTCAATGCGTTTCCCACTTGAAGGCGAGCTCGATTTTGATTTTCGAAATTGATTTTATTGATTAAGAAAAATGACTTGGAGTCACCACTTATTTTTGTGCGACTCCTTATTTTGGAAAATGTGATCTTACGAAAAACCGGATCGGGCTCGGGGGTCAGGTTACTTATCGGGAAGGTACGGTAAAGACCATAGCACCCCTCTAAGTCCCTAAAGTCGGGTCTCTACTAATAAAATGAAGCAATCATGGCAATTGATGAGGAAATCAATGAATACTCAGAGTGATCATGCACACATGAGAATTAAAACAAGCATAAGGAGTGACCATGATGCGAGAAATACGTGCCTGGGTGGCGAACCAATATGCGCTATCAAGAGGAGGGGTTAGTAAATCAACATAGGATGAATATATACGTATCACAAAGCAGAACAAATCAATCGTGCATGACAATTAAATCAATCAATCAATCAATCGATCACAAAATCATATATGTCGGGCCCCGCCAAAGCCCGTTTATTTTAGCATGAATGAATTCCATAAATTCCATTATTCGGAATTACGGAGTTTAATCTTTGCTTATTTTAAAACGTTTTAAAACGGAGGAGATGTAAAAACTGTTTACCAGAAGGAAAGATGACAACAAAATTTTATTGGAAATGTGATTTTTGAGTGATCCTAAAAGTTCTAAAGATGAAAATTTGAAAAATAAATAAATAAATAAATAAAATTATTTGATGGAAATGGAATTTGGAAAAATTATCTTGAAAGCTAAAATTTGATGGATTGTTTTAAAATCAACAAGGATTAAATAATAATGATAATAGAGAAAGTAATAATAATAACAATAAAAGATAAAATAAATGAAATAAAATAAAAAAATAAAATAAAATATAGTAATGATAATAGGAAATAAATAAATAAACAAACTGAAAAAAAAGGCACGTCTTGAGGAAAATAACAAGAGTTGATTTATTGAAATTAGACTCATTTAAGATCAAGAAATGGAGATAAATAATTAAAACCCAATAAGAATAAGATTTTTATGAAAATCCATTTTTAAAGAGTGCATGGGAATAGAGGAATGGGACACGTGGGTTTCAGAAGTGGGTTGTCAAAGTTGATTTCAAGGGTCTTCTGGATTTCTTTTTGCATGTTGTCCTTTCACAGTTTCAAATTTCATACCATCAAGCCCATTTACCGCGCAATGCATCTCCTTCTTTCTTGCATTGAAGCCATTGTTCTCAGAATCTCCAGATGGAACTGCGAGCAAGCAATCAAGAGACTTAAGAGAGCCCGTCGCAGAAACACCAGTTGTACCATCTTGGAAGCCATTAACAACCTGGAATTGCTGGGTTTTTTCGAAACCAACCATTAAACTGCTTAATGGGTTCATGATATAAGGCCTGTTGATCAAAGGAGAAGACCCCAATTCAGCTCTCAAAGCTTCTTCCCAATTGATTCCATCTTGGTGTAGTTCTTCGCTCCATGTTTGGTTGTCGGAAACGACATATCCACTCGAAGAGTGGTGGCGCCTGCTGTGGTTTGGTGCATCAGAAGGATTCCAAGCTGGGTAATCCGATGGAAAGGCGCCACTCGATGATGATGAACGGCATCTTCTGGCCATCATTGAAAAGCCCGGGTCTTGCACGCAGTTAAGCCTACGGACAAGAAGTCCCACAGCTTCAGCACCCATACCGCGGGGTCTTGCTGGAGCGTCGATGACCTCGTACCCACCGATGCCCCATGGCATTGACCAAGTCATCGGCCACCATATTCTAGGCCATGCAAAACCAAGACAACAGCGTGGCGTAGGGGCTACTGAAGGTAATTGTGCACATGAGAGGTCACGGAATATGGGTATGGACATGGGCAGTGGGCATGGAAGCAAGTGGCGAGCTTGGGTACGGGTATGGCGAAGTATGGGTGATTTTGGATGATGGAGGGTGCGTGTGCATGGTTCCCGTGCACGTGGATGGGAGGGTGCAGAGTGAGAAGAGGTGGTGGCTTGGTGGCTTTGGGATTCCTATGGAGAAGGGCATGGCGCAGGTATGGAGGACGGGCATGTGGAGAAGGGTACGTGGTACGGGTGTGAAGGTGGTTACGCATGGTCGTGCATGGCCATGCATGGGTGAGAATAATAGACTTGAGGGGCACTTGAAAGAGAGTGGGTGAGTGGTGTGGTGTAGAGAGGGAGAGTGAGGGGTGACCGGCTTGGTGGCGAAATTGGGATTAGAGAAATGGGTTTGTATGAGATAGAGGTTGAAAGGATGGGGTAGTAGGTTAGTGGGCTTGATTGATGGTAAAAATGGGCATGAGAAGGTTGAAGAATGGGTATGAAAGTGGGCACCTGAAGAAAACAACGGATTATGTGGTGATACCATAGAGAGAGAAAAGGTGGTGATGTGAGAACATGGGTATGATGTGTTGAAAGGTGAAGGAGTGGATATGTAGTGAGAGAAAAGGTTGTGGGGAGTATGGAGGAGGGCTGACATGGATATGCGTGGAGATGGGCATGAGAGGGACGGGTATGTATGGTAGGCTTGAAAGAAAATGGGTATGAAGATCATATGATACAGAGAGATGAACAGGTGAGGAATGGTTGGTGGATGAATGGACTAGGGAGAGAACATATGGTGTGGAAATTGGCCTTGAAAAGAAAAACAATTTCCGGGTCACCCTGAGGTATTTGGTGATCCAGATTAAGGTCTTCAATCAGTTTATCATTGTACGAGGAAAGCATCTGTTACAACCTAAACAAGCTGATAATCACGTAAGGTTGCAGCCCTTCACATTGATGACTACCTCACACCCCTCTCATTCTGACCTTCTCAACTAGATATCCATAAGGCAAGTAATCACATAAGAGAGATGTCGCATGCTTGTTATAGCAGAAACCCAGCAATCTGATCAAAGCCTTATGCCTCGCATCGCACATTCGGGCTATGAATTCTGACATAATCCTCATTCCGAAATAGTTATTCCTGGGGGCCACACTGCTTTGGGAACTAGAGTAGAAGAACCCATTTAAGCTTGTCTTTGTTCTTGCTCTCCAGTTTGAATCAACGTTAGATTCCCTCAGAGTCGGCACATGGTTTCAAGAGTCCTCCACACAACTTCGAATCGTAAAAAAAAACACACTGCTACCCCTCACTCTGAAAATCTGTTCTGAATGAATTGAACCAGAGGTATCGTTGAAGGACACGTATTGTTCGCCTTGTGACCGTAACAGCTCCAACCTCCATGGTGGCCTCAACTGTGACTAAAGCATTAAGAGTAACTTCTCCATCCTCATCTGGGCTCTCTCTTTTGCATCTCTCAGCATTTCATGAGTGTGATTCACATGTCTTGCAGGCATCCATAAATTCCCGTCTGCATGAAGACTCGTACGCATGGAGCTCTCCCACAAACACCCCAACCAAGATGGCCAACCCAGCTGAGATACTTAGCACTTTGAACAGACCAGAAACAAAGGAAAACATCGAAAACAGAGCACAGAGGGACAAAATAAAATTAACCAGCAAAATCCACGTTTCATATTACAATCAACGGGTCTGGGCATAAGTGAGTGAAACCGACATATTTTGAACAAGAACACAGGCATCATTCAGACATTTTATTGAAAAGTTGCAGCAGAGACAAACCATGCTTAAATAGGACTAACATAAATGAGACAAGAACTAACTATAGCAAAATCACAGCAAACAAGAAATCATCGACAAGCATGTGGCCTATGATCATCCACACCCAAACAAACAACAGATTATACTCAAAATCAATCAGTAATGGGGAAAGGAAATGAGGAAATCCAAAATAAAGGAACCCATATTGGCCGTACCTGAGCTTCTCAGGCAATGCTTACTCAGTTTCACGTATTTTCTCCTTCTCCTCCCTACCAGTAAAACTCTCCTTTAAGGTCCATGGAACCAGCAAGCCCCTCCTCTCTGTAACTGGTCGCCTCCCCCTTCCTTTTGGCATCCTTTTACATTTTTTTCTCCTCCTGTTTCTACCTTCCACAGCAAGCCACTACCGGCTCCACTATTGCTCCACTCAGCAAGTATGGCACCCCTGACCACCAGCATGGCCGACCATCTTGACTTGTTGCCTCCACCAACTCATCTCATATGTCGGAAAGGAGGGCCCCCACTTACCTCAACTGCTGCCCGGCTCCTCTAATGCTATATAAAAAAAACTAACCCCTTGGCTCTTCAAAGGGGGTCTACAGGTACCCGTCAGTCTTCTTATGAGAATCTACTCCATCTCCAATTTCAGTTCTCTACATCTCCTTCACGTTCTTGAATTCTCGGCCCTCATGATCTAGCCCACCATCCTCCATTTTTTAACTTAATTAAATGTCCAGTAGCCAATCTCTAACCTCATCTGTCGGTGATACACACAATTCTATGCACCCAAAAAACCCACAGAAAACAGAGGAGAATGGCAAGAAAACAGAGCATGAAGAAAAGAAACAAAAATGAACCTGTGAAAGCTACATTTCACATTTCGTTCCAAGGGACTTAGGTTGGTGGGAGGGAGGCAAGCAGATTGAAACAGAAAAAAAAAAAAAAAAAACAACAAACAAATCTCCAAATAAAGCCAAGTGAAATAGAGCTTCATTGGGTTCAAATAATGTTAAAAAGAACAGTACTGAAACAATAACAAAGAGCATATTGAACAAGCAAAAAAAAAAAAAAAACAGCAAAACTCATGTGCAAACTATGTTAGTTGTAATCAAATGTGCACACCAAAACCTCAAATAGCAAAAGAAGAAGACAATAAGCATAGAAAATGAAGGTGAACAAGAAAATATCCAGCAAACTCACCTGAGGAGTCCTTTAAGCAACAAAACTTTTCTAAGCTTCACCCCGCTCCCCTTTTAGTACCCATTCCTCCATTTTTTTCTTTTTCTTTCCTGCTTTTATTCCCTCCCAGTTGACTTCTTCTCCAAGGAAGAATACCTTTCAACAAAAAAAAATCACCCCCCTCCCTGTTTCTGTCTTCCCCCACAAGCCATCATCCAAGGAAGAATACCTTTCAACAAAAAAAAATCACCCCCCTCCCTGTTTCTGTCTTCCCCCACAAGCCATCACCTGCTCCACTGTGCATCATTTCGCCAATGCGTCACCCTCCAAACCACCACCATGGCCAGCCATGCTTTTTAGCCACACGTCTATGCAACTGGTTTTTTTCTCCAAAAATAGGTCCCCCCCAGAGATGAAGGAGTAGAGGAAACAGAGCACAATGAAAGGAAATGGTCTTAGCTCTCAATTTCTTGTATTCTTTTATTGAGGAGGGTTGTTTCATTTGAAGATAAAGAAAAGAGGAAACTCACTTATACTTTGTTGCAATGCAGGGTAGAGGAACTGGACCAACATAATATTGTGTAGCATATGTTGATCAGAATCTTGTAACATAAAGCTACTAGGATCCCAAATTATTGTTTCTTTCCTTTGTGGTGAGTGGGGGGGAGAGGTTTGGGGGTTAATTAGTGATTTTGTTAAACTTATCTAATGCTAAATCTGTAAATACGTTTCAATTGTTCCACCAGTCAAACTGAAATCAAGTACCTGGCTTCCATGTTTAGAATTAGTTTCCTCCTCAATTGATTGGAAATGAACTGGTGTTCTACTGAAAAAGAGCAAGGAGAGCACTTGTTCCCTTGTTCATATTATTACTTTCCATCATTGGATACTAACATGGACTCAATTTTTTGTGGGTACCTGAATGTAGATACATGAAAGTTTTGTTGTTGACATTAAAAGTTTCAAAATGACATTTTTTTCAGGAAATGACACACAACTGTGACTGTGGCCATAGTCAACACAAGGGCATTGAACAATTTGACAACATGGTTGGTGGTAGATCAAGAACATCTCCTGCTATATTCATCTTAATCAACATGAACCTGACGCCTTAAGTGAGATTTTGGCCATAGCATCCAGTTATTCTAAAGAAATGGAGAGGATTAGGTAGAGATAATTCTGAATCTGTTGCACTAGATCTACCTTGGAAGGTTAGCCATAAATCAGCTTGACAATTCTAGATGCTTGAGAAGAGGCTGGGTGGTCTTGAAAATCAAGAGGTGCAAAAACTGTATAGTCTTTGCATACACCAAAACCTGTTTCTCCACAAGAATAAATAGAAGGCGATTAATCATGGCAGGTAATGCAACTCCAAGCAATAGAGTAAGAGTTGAAGAAAGAACATACATGTTTCTAAGAGAAGTGCTGCAGTTCTTGTCCATCTGAATACCAGCTATTCAAGTGTTGTAGTTCTTTACCTTTATCCCTAAATTATAAAAGAAAATGACCAGCTATTCAAGTTGTTTTTCTTCTGCTACCAATGGACCTAGTTGTTTGAGAGACATGAAGATGGATTAGGTATGGGTGACTCTGAAACACTCTGCTACAATAATAAAAATGTTCTTAATTATGGCAGGTAATGCAAATCCAGGCAACAGAGATGTTTCTAATACAAGTGTTATAGTTCTTGTCCATCTAGTACATATGGACTGCAATTTTTAGCAACATGGTATCATTCTCTCTTTCAACACTAAAGAAAGTTGGCCAGAATGATGACATTTACGAAAGAATTCTGGGAATGTATTGATGACTTGAACCATTCCATTTAGAAACCTAAAATAATTCCATAAATTTGTTGATGCCAAAGTCCCACAAAAATGAAGTGCGAGCCTTCTTGACATGGATGAAAAACCTATCTCTTGGAAGTAGAATCTTGGCCTACTGATTAGTAGTTTGTTTAGTGCATTGTTGTATATTTTTGCCACCTGAATACCAACTATTCAAGTCCATAAGGTTCCAATACATTTTGTTCCTGTTCTTTGGTTGCTCTTCTTCTTATATTACCAGGAATAGGTTTTTGATCTTTACAATGTCTAAATCATGAAGGGGAATGAGACTATGTTGCAGTCTATTCTCTTGCCACCATAACAAGATTTCTTGTAAGACTATGAAACTGCAATGACTAATTAATTGGTTTCCAATATTCTTCAAGCATATGCAAGAGAACGAGCCTGAGGGTAGGAGGGCTAACAAACCTTTGTTTTTGGTTGGCAAAATCTCATTAATTGGCTTCCTAAAAAACAGATTAAAAACATGTAAATGCTTATCAGACGTTAAATTCCAAATCCAAATGAGGAAGATGTGTAAGCCTATAAGAGTGCTTACAGATCACCCTTTAATGATATGTAAATTGTCTTTCTTTCAATTTGCAAGGGTTTATACTTTGTGAATCAGGATATGCTGCCAAGAAAAATGCCTCCCTTCCTTGGAAAAAAAATATATCACCTGATATTTTTATTTTTATTTTATATATATATATATATGTTTGTGCCAAAAATATAAAAGTAAAATATAAAGGTTTGTTTGACTACTGTTTTCTATAATAGTTTTCTATTCTTTAGAATAAACACGTTTCATAATAAAAAAATTATTTTCATTTTCTACTCTTAAAAATAAAAAATATGATATTTTCATAAAATATCTTTAATTATTTTTTAAGAATTGTTTTAAAAAATAATTATACAAACATATATAATGATTAAAAATAAAATACTTGATACATAAATTGTTTTTAAACATATTTAAAAATATTAAAAACATGTTAAAAATATTTCAGATTTTCAAACAAACTTTTATTTTTCAAAATATTGAAAAACATTTTTAAAAAATTATTCTTAAAAACTGTTTTTCAGAACTGTCTTTGAAAATAGTTACCTAACAAAACCTAACTAATAATCAAAACAAGTTTCTTTGAAATTACTAGCATCTAAATCTTCCTAAAATTGTGAACTTATAATTTAGAATTAGCAAATTTGCTTGGGTTGATTAGACTTGAATTTTCTTATATTCGTAGTCATATGAAACCGGATTTTTATGTATATCATTCTTACTTCTAAATAATTTGAATAACTAAAAAATTCAAGTATGATGGAAAAATCTATTTTTTGGGTTTAAACAACCAAATTGCCTGTTCAATCTCCCTCTAGATAATTTTACAAATGAAAAACATCATACCTTCAAAATGATAGTTCAAAAACTCAGGATTTATTTCTTTTAGCAGTGATCAAGGGAAAATTGGAATTCCACTTTTGGCTTAGGAATATTAATAAGGAGCAACCAAAGCGTAGAAAGAAAAAAGTATTAAAGAAATTTTTTTTTTTTCATATTTGATTTTACTATAAAAAATTTGAAAATATAATTAAAAGTATTAAGATCAAATTTTGTAAAGAACATATGGTCATGTCCCCTACAAACTCTCATTAGAAAGAGTCTATACAAAATTGTTGTCAAACTGGTGTTGATGCTCTGTTCTAATTACTTGAATTCCCATGCAAATTAGTTTTTGAATTTGTGTTGGATTTTATATCACAAGCTTGGAGGTTTGAGTATTTTTACAAACATAAAACTCATCTTTGTTTATTGGAAATTATTCAAAAAAGAGTTTGAAGTCATGTCTTTTTCCAATAGATGTCTTACTATAATGTTGATTGGTATTCTTCCTAAGCAATCTCCTTCTATCACCTATCAGCCCTATCCTAGCCACTAATTTATTTCATAACAATAATGGTATTTTCGGTACACTAATAATTTGTGATTTGTTTGAATTACATGTTAAATTTATATATTCTCCATTATCACCATACTCACATTCAAGAAATATGTATATATACGAATTCATTCAAACATGCCTTTTGCTTTTGATTTTGGAACATACCCGAGTCCATTTTTCACTTTTGATGAAGATGTATGGATTTTCTAAGACTATGGAGGGCACCACCTTTCCTCTGAATTCTCTCTAACGATGGGAGTGGGAGAGAACAAGTTCCTTTTGTTTCAAAACATTGTCATTATTCAAGGAATAGACACTGACACTTAGATTTATATCCTCCTGCCTTAGGGACCATACCCTTTGGCTATTGGGCCTCACGAGTCTTAGGCCCATCATCTAAGGCCCATGACGGCGTTGGGCTCTACACATAGGTGGCCCATACTCTTGATCAAATAGAAATCATATATATATGGATAGCTAAATCCTAAACAATGGTTAATATAATGTAGGTCCATATTTATTCTATCAATCTCTCACTTGGACCAATTATATTATAAAACAATGTTCATGATAGTACTTTATTGAGCTCATCTTTGCTATCCTATTCAAATATCCTTAAACAATCCGATCTACTAATTATGCTAACATAGTATCAAAGTGGCCTTCGTTAATCATAATTATAACTAGACTCATAACAAAATTAGCAACATGGATCAAGTATGGATGTGTAGCATGGAAATTACATAGAATGTGATCTCTAATATGTCTATTTCCAATTGGTCCCACTTTATGATTAAAAAAAAGAAGTCAAATTCCACTTTCAACACTTGATGCTAAACTGCTTCTGAAAGTCATCATTTCAATTCAGAGTATTCAAACACAATAGTCTTTTAAAATCAAGGTCCGTACAGATAACACAACATAATATCACATCAAGAAAATAAACATAAAGTCTAAAAACAAACTCCCACTATACTGGCACATCATCAATGTGTACAACACCCATATGTGTGACGTGCTCATGATATACTTTAGGTGGCAAACCCTTAGTGAGCAGATCCGCAATCATGGAGTTTGTGCTTATGTGTTCAATCAATACTTGAAGACTCTGAACTCTTTATTTCACAACCAAGAACTTGATGTCAATGTGTTTGGACTTTGATGAACTTCGGTTGTTCTTAGAATACAATTCTGCAGCTTTATTATCACAATTGATTCTTAATGGTTTACCAATCCCATCAACAATTCACAATTGAGTGATAGAATTCCGCAGCCATATCCCATGGTTTGATGCCTCGTAGCAAGCTATGAATTCTGCCTCCATGGTGCAAGAAGCAATAAGTGTTTGTTTAACACTTTTCCATGAAACTGCTTCTCCAGCCAACATGAAGATGTAGCTTGAAGTAGATCTCCTACTATCAAGACATCCCACAAAATCGGAGTCTGAATATCCCATGATCTCTAAATGACTGGATCTACGATATGTGAGCATGTAATCTTTAGTTCTTTGTAAATACCGCATAACCCATTTTGCCTTTTTCCAGTGATCCATACCTGGGTTACTCAAATATCTGCTTAACATTCCATCACTATATGCAATATCCGGACACGTACAAACTTGTGCATACATGAGACTTCCTACTGCCGAGGCATAGGGAAACCTCTCCATATCCTTCTTCTCGAGTTCATTTTTCGGACATTGGTGCAAACTAAATTTATCGCCTTTTGCCACAGGCGTGCCTCTTGATGTACAATTGCTTATGCCAAATCTACTCAACACTTTATTGATGTAGGAATTTTGTGATAGCCCAAGTATACCTCTTGAATGATCCCTATAGATCTGTATACCCAGCATAAAAGAGGCATCACCAAGATCCTTCATGTCAAATTTACTAGATAGAAATCACTTGGTTTCATGCAAAAGTCCCACATCACTACTTGCAAGTAGAATATAATCAACATATAACACCAAGATAATGAATTTGCTCCCACTGAACTTAAGGTATATGCATTGATCAACGGTGTTCTCCTTAAAACCAAATGAAGTAATCACCTTATCAAACTTTCAATACCATTGTCGGGATGCTTGCTTTAAACCATATATGGACCTTTTTAATCTGCATACAAGCTGTTTTGAATCATTAGATTCAAAGTTCTCCGGTTGCACCATGTATATTGTCTCATCAATGTTGCCATTAAGAAATGCAGTTTTAATATCCATTTGATGCAGCTCTAAATCATAATGAGCTACAAGTGCCATGATGATTCTAAAGGAGTCCTTTGACGAAACCGATGAAAAGGTTTCCTTATAATTAATGCCTTCCTTTTGAGTGAAACCTTTTGCAACTAGGCATGCCTTATACCTAACAATGTTGCCTTTTAAATCCCGCTTGGTCTTAAAAATCCATTTACAACCAATCAGTTTTACGCCTTCAGGTAACTCTACCAGGTCCTAAACACCATTGTCTTTCATTGATTTCATCTCATCCTTCATGGCTTCTATCCACTTTTCAGAGTCAGAACTTTGTTTGACTTGACTAACTGAAATTGGATCGTCTTCCAGACCCATGTCAAACTCATGTTCTTGGAGATATACAACATAATAATCTGAAATTGTACTTCTCCTTTCTCTAGTGGATCTTCTCAGTGGCACTTATACTTGTAGTTCTTAAGGTTTTTGGGTTACTTCTTCATGAACTTGAACCGGTTCCATAACAGTAAGAGGAATCTCAGGTGTGTCTTCAATCTCTATTATTGGCTGTACACTCTGGATAGTGTCATCAAACATAATATGACCATGTCCAGTTGTAATAATAGGAATACTAACAGATTCCTCTCTTCAAATACCACCTTTCTTAATGGTTCTCTCTCACTTAACTCAACATCCTCAATGAACTTAGCATTGCCTGTTTCAAAGAAGGATCTTGTTGAGGGGTCATAAAACTTGAAACCTCTCGACCTTTCAGAATACCCTACAAAGTACCAACTCACTGTTCTGGAGTCCAATTTCTTTTCATTTGGCTTATAAGGCCTAGCCTCAACTGGACAACCCCAGACATGCAAGTGCTTAATACTAGGTTTCTTGCTAGTCCATAACTCATATGGGGTTTTGGCTACTGCTTTGCTTGGGACTCTATTCAAAATGTAAACTGCAGTTTTGATGGCTTCACCCCAAAGTGATTCTAGTAAGGTGGAATGACTTATCATACTTCTTACCATATCCTTAAGAGTACGGTTTCGCCTCTCTGCTGCACCATTTTGGCTCGGAGTCCCCAACATGGTGTACTAAGGAATGATACCACACTCCATCAAATATTTGGCGAATGGCCCTGAACGTTGTTCACCGGATCTGTCATATCTACCATAATATTCACCTCCACGGTCAGATTTAACGACCTTTATTTTCTTGCTTAGTTGGTTCTCAACTTCAGCTTTAAAATTCTTGAGCACATCCAATGACTGAGACTTTTCATGAATCAAATAAAGATAGCCATAGCATGAGTAATCGTCAATGAAAGTGATAAAATATTGTTATTACACCTATTGACATCCTTTTTCCTCATATTTGTTTGTTTACCCTTAATGCACTCTATACATACTTGAAAGTCTGAGAAATCAAGTGTATCAAGAATTCCTTCTAACACAAGCCTTTGAATACGTTGATTTGAAATATGACCCAAACGCCTGTGTCATAACATTGATGAATTCTCATTTATTAATTTTCACTTAATGCCATAATTACTTGAATGCAAGGTTTCATTTCCATTAGTGGCCTTTATGTTCAATTTGTATAATTTGTCTGTTAGACTACCTGTACCAATAACATTTGAATTTAGATAAAGACTAACCATTCCATTTCTAAATGAACAACAATATCCAAATTTGTCCAGACATGAAACAGAAATTAAATTCCTTCTAAACGACGATACTACAAAAGTCTCTTCCAAATCCAAAGTACATTCAGAGTCTAACTATAATCTAAAAAGACCAATAGCCTTCACTGCAGCCTTGTTTCTATTTCCCACATAGATGTATTTTTCACCATCAGTTGGCATTCAGCTCCTTAGGCAACCCTGCATAGTGACACTTATGTGAGTAGTTGCACCCATATCTATCCACCAAGTGTCAGTAGGCATTAAAGCTAAATTAATTTTTGAACAAACAAAGTTGAAAAGTGTACTTTTCTTTTCACGCCAAGTAGCGTATTTGGTACATGTCTTCTTCATATGACTAGCCTTTTTTGCAAAAGAAACAAGTGATCTCCTTATCTTGTTTCTTCTGCTTTGATATCCTAGAAACTGCAGTTTGTTTTCTTTTATTATCCCTCTTTCTTTTCTTGCTGGTACCAAATCCCTGAGATGTGGAAGCCAAGTGCGCACTTTCTATCTTCTCTTGTTTCAATCTCTCTTCCTCTTGTACACATTGAGCAATAAGCTCATTCAAAGTCCATTTTTCCTTTGTGTATTGTAACTGATTTTGAATGGACTGAATTGTGTAGGCAGAGAGATCAAGACCAAGTGCACGAGTATGTCTTCCGACAACTCTAACTTTAGTGCCTTGAGTCTAGTCACAAGATTAGACATTTCCATAATGTACTCCCTTATATACTCTTTCCCTTTATACCGCATGGAGACAAGCTTACTAAGAATAGTGTTTCTCTCAATCTTTTCGTTTGCAGCGAATTGGTTTACTATCTGGTCCAAGAATGCCTTGACTCGGGTTTCCTCAGGTGTTGCACCCCTTATAGCTTCTGGAATTGAGTGCTTCATTATCATTAGACTCATGCGATTGGATCGCTCCCATTTTTCCATAATAGACCTTTGCTCAGCAGTGCTAGCACTAGTAAGATCTGGAGGGCGATCCTCTCTTAATGCATAGTCTAAATCCATGCACTCAAGCACAATTATAACTTGCTCCTTCCATTTCTTGAAGTTTGTGTCATTAAGCACAGGAATGTTATTAACATTTGCAGATATAGAATATGTTGAATTCATAATAATAAAGCTCACAATCAGTCATATAATCATCATATATACATGAATAAATAAACATCATATAAGATACCTAGCACAAACATTAATATTCAGTCTTTGGACAAAAAAATATTAACTTGTAATTGATATCCTTATACAAAATTAATTCATAAATATTGACAATAAAATCGAAACAATATGTCTATCTTTGGACTAACATACAATATACAAGATAAACTTTATATGTCACATATTTATGACTACTTTATTTATTATCATATTAAAATAATCTTCCTTTGGGCTGATTATGTTAAATAATAATAAAAATAACATGTTTACATATTATAAAATAAATAAATTATATATTATATGTTACTTTGGCAACAAATATATATAATTCATTTATTTTAAAACATTAAACATAAATACAACAAGAAATAATTCAATCAAAATTATTTATTTATTTATTTATGCATAATCTCATGTATATATATAACAATTGAAGCATAAAACATATATAAAAGCTTTTGCCTAATGGTTTAGGCATGGGCTTGATTTTAAGGCAACAACCAATGGTCATGGGTTCAAGCCAACCCACCCCCTTGGTTATTTTATTTTACTAACTGGTCTAAAAAAGCATCATAGTCAAATGGGTGGGCCTGGATTGAACCTAGGCCAGGGTTCGAATCCCCAAATTGCAAAGTAAATAATGATGCAGGGGCGTGCAATTTAGATGAAATATTACCCATATTTTATTATCATTATTCACATTGATCACTTTACATGTAGCACAAACATAAAATTTTCCCATAGCACAAATAGCAATTGTTAGATTTCTTTATTTTCCATTATCACCCAAGACACAAAAACAGGATATATGTATATCAAGCATTCAAAACATTCCTTTGATCTTTGATCTCTGGATAGGGTACCAACCTGAATCCATTTTTGATTTTGTTATTTTTCTTGGCCCAGATTTTGTATTGTTTCCCCTGGATCTTTCGTTTTTTTGTTTTTAAAGATTGTTTTTGGTGAAAATGGAACCGGAACCTCGGTCTGATACCAATTGTTAAATTTATATATTCTCCATTATCACCATACTCAGATACAGGAAATATGTATATAGACGAATTCATTCAAACATGACTTTTGCTTTTGATTTTGGAACATACCCGAGTCCATTTTTCACTTTTGATGAGGATGTATGGATCTTCTAAGACTGTGGAGGGCACCACCTTTCCTCTAAATTCTCTCTGACGATGGGAGTGGGAGAGAACAGGTTTCTTTTGTTTCAAAACATTGTCATTATTCAAGGAATAGACACTGACACTTAGATTTATACCCTCCTGCCTTAGGGACCATACCCTTTGGCTATTGGGCCTCATGAGTCTTAGGCCCATCATCTAAGGCCCGTGACGGCGCTGGGCTCTACACATAGGTGGCCCATACTCTTGATCAAATAGAAATCGTATATATATGGATAGCTAAATCCTGAACAATGGTTAATATAATGTAGGTCCATATTTATTCTATCATGACAGCCAATAATTGGCTCATAAGCTGATGAGTTGGTTCTCCTTCAAGCTTTCTACAGTATACTTTAGGCACCTCCAGCGCAGTGAAGTGAATACCCAAGCTTTTTGGATTTCTCCTGGGACACCTGGAAGGCTGGCACATAAGGTTTGCATCTGCACACCTGCCATGAGTGACAAACACATGTGGGTTCATCTCAAAACTCAATAAGAACAAAGAAATAGCTCAGCCAGTCTTTTGATTATAAATTAAGAATGGAGAAAAACTGTTATGTCAATCTTAAGAAGCTCAACCAGTATTTTTTTTTTTTATAGACAACAAGAACATGCAGTAAAGAGTGCCAAAAGAGGAGGGGGCACACCCTACAAATACCGAGAGAAGCTCAACCAGTATCCATGAAAGGTTTAAGTAGCCAGCCACAAATTTCGAATATGTGCATCCTCTTTGTTCTCTTTATTCTCTTCCCACAAAGATATTCCTTCGATTTTGTGAAACAGTCCTAGTTTTCTTTATGCCATTCTACTGTTGTTCCTATGAGAGGTAGTTTGGGCACACTTCAACAAATTTGTAAAATTTTAATGTTTCAAAACCTTGTTCATATCATTAATCTGATGTTCAAACTTAGGCTCATGGATTAAAAAAAAAAAAAAAAACCTTCATTTGTTGTCCAAAGCAATTGAGTCAAAATGGGTGCATGGTGATATTTCTTTTATTGTTTCACACAAATTAAGAATATCCTAATGGTATGTTATTCTACGGTCATTTACATGCTATCATAATTTTGGAGTTTATTTAGGATTTGATTTTTGAAGAATTAGAAACATTGCTCAATGTTTTTAAAATAATTATCTTTGAAAATTTTGAAATGATAAACGCCTAATAAGTTTTTTTTTTTTTTTTTTTCCTATCATTAAAAATATTACCATTTTTGCTGGCACTCATTTAATGAAGTAACAAGTTTAAGTTTACATGGTTTGCTTATATCAGCTGTGAGCTTTGTTGAAGTCACACCCAGTGTCCTTGGATGATCGGAATATGCTTCCTTATACCCACTTCTGTGGCAACATGTCCAGTGGAATAATGGGGTTGATGCTCAAGGACACAAGCCTTTTGTTTCCTGTGTCTTTTAATTATTAATATGAAGCAATTTTCGGTTTTGTGTCTTACTGCAGTATATAAATTTTGTTCAACATATTTTACCACTTCCATCAACTGATTCCATTCTTGGACCCTCATAATCCACTTGGACTAATTCCCTCTTCCTAAGTGTGATTGAGTTTCACCTTATTCTAACACAAATAGGAAACTTGAACTGGGAAACCTATAGGTGATACAGATAAAAGCCCCAAAACCAGCAAATCATAGGTGCAATGAGGTTCATAACAATAAAATTAGCAGGAAAGCACCATTAGTTTATGATTTAGTTGCAAGTCTAGCAGTAAATACCATGACTCAGAAACTGACAAAGTTCTCCTCCTTCAAGCTTTCAACTGTATCCTTCAGGCTCACCTCTAGAGGAGTGAAGTGAATGCCTAAACTCTTTGCTTTCTCTTGGGATACCCGGGAGGATGGTGCATAAGGTTTGTCATCTGCGCATCTGCAACCAAACACATGTGGATCCCATCTAAGAATTTTTTGCATGATACCAAGGCATAAATATTTAAGGGGAAACAAGATGGCAGGTACTCTTCAATGTATCCAATGGAACAATAAGAAGTAATATCGTGTTGATCTCACTTGCTTCTAATGATGGCACTAACGAGCATTAGCAATAACAAATAGAAACTTACCTTTCAGGTAGAGGTAATCCAGGGTAGAGCTTGCGCAAAATCTTCAGTATCTCAGAATTGTGTAAATCCCTCTCTACTAAGCAGTATCTTCCACTAGCTTCTGGGATCTCATATGCTTGAATGTGTGCATTGGCAACATCTCTAACATCAACCCACCAGGATGATATATTGGGAAATGTTTGAGCTCCTGCAACAAACAAATTTCAAATGCTTGCATTTGAAGAATTCAGTATCTTGATATAACGTCTGCAATGTGCTTGTGGATATTTTGATGTTTTGTCATTCATTTTCTTGGATATTGTCAAGTGATTAAACTAATCACATTGGTTATGCAGTTTAAACCCGTCCAAACAGGAGTACTATTAGTTAGCGCAAGAAGAAACAAACATATACTTATATTCAAGTAGAGAAATAAGAAACAAAACTTAGAACACATTTTGCTGAAGAGTACCATTTATGAGGTTCAAAACTTGCTCTGCACTTAGATTAAGAGTGGGCTGTAAGAGAGGACCAATCACCCATCCTGGATTTATCGTGACCATGTCAATCCCATTCTCCTTTGAAAACTTCCAAGCGGCCTCCTCAGCTAAGGTCTTTGAAAGCACATACCATTGCTATCAAAAACTCAAATAATGACATTTGGTTAGAAATGGTTTCAGTATGCAGTGCAACAACTAATCAATACAAAAACTTGCCAACAAGTTCAAAGGCTTGTGCACACAAAGCACATGTTTGAATCAAATTAGAGATGACAGAGGAGTTGATGGATACCCTCTCATACTTCTAGTACTACTACCAGTGAAAAACCGGTAAAATATTTCATAAAACATGCAAAAAAAGATGGTATGTGATAAGAAATAAACTCAGATGCAAACCTTTGATTCCTTGCATATAACTGGATCTGAAAACCAACTCTCATCAATTAGCACCTCAGGAGTCAGAGGTTCTCCAGTGAATAAAACTGAAGCCAAAGACGATGTTACAACCACTCTTTTGACAGACGGAACTTTTGAACAGGACCTTAGGACATTGATGGTTCCCTTCAATGCAGGGTCAATCAATTCTGCCTGAACACGAAAAAAGAAAAGAGAAATAGAAGTTAGCTCAATGTAAGTATAGAAATGGAAGTGGTGTAGGTTGAACCTGGGGTTAATGGCTTCCAATGCAACAGGGGATGCAGTATGAAAAACACCATCACATCCATCAACTACAGAATCAAAAGACCCTTCTTCAATAAGTCTGCTTTGAATAAATGAAGCCTTTCCTGAGCTCCATCGAGTGAAAGCAAGTGCTGTGTCTTCTTTGGATCATCTGTGGCATATATACATATAAATGTAAGCACAACCAGTGAGTTAAATGGAAGCATATAAAGTGAAAATGCCCTCGGAGGTTGAGATAGAGAACTGACTTGGGTCTCGAACGGTTGCTTTGACAGTGTAACGGTGTTGGAGCAGGAGCTTCACCAGCCATTGAAGCTATAAACCCAGAAGCTCCGGTCACGGCACCACCTTTCCTTCTCCACTCATCTCCCTGACGTCTTACGAAACCTTCAAATCTATGTTATCCACTCGTACAACTTGGTGTATATAGAGATAACATACAGAGAGAGTGACATGTACTATTCGAATGCGTGTGCGAATTAAATGCAGGCGTATGAGAATGAGTCAGCGTTTGACCTCCCTTGGTCACTGTCAGCTTCCCTCATCCCCTTTGCTTTTTACCCTCGGTTTTCATTCCACACAGATGTCCATTTTCCTTTGACTTTCCATTTTTTAAGGATGGAAATTATAATTCCACCAAAGGCGTATGAGATTTTTTTTTAAACCCATAATTGTTGCATTTTTTAAATAACACCCACACATATGACAAAAAAAAACGGTCTTAAGGGTAAGGTTTGGTTGATAATTTTGTTTCTAAGTTTGGCGGGTTTGAAAACTACTTCATACCATCGAGTCTTATATCAGCATCATTCAAGTTTAAGGCACAAATTTGAAACTTAAGTAAACAGGTCAGAGTTTAGAATTAGAATAAATGAATGAAATTTGAAACTTAAGCATTTTTAGTATATTTATTTTTGTTAGTGAGAATTATTTTTTATAAAACTATTTATATTCAGCAGTAATTAACAAAAATTTGGGGTTTCAATCTTATGGTCTCTGATCATTTAAGTACTCTAAGAACAAAATGACCAGAGATTGTATCAAACCCCATAGATTGTAAACTTTCAGTAAGCATAATTTTCCTTGTTTTGGAATGGTTGAGCAGCCAATCACAGAATGAAGGTAATGGGCCATGCCACCTCACTGCATACATTTCCAAAGACAAGCTCACCGTGTCCTTACATAGTTTGTTAGCTATCACCTCTGCATAAGTTAATGACAAGTGAAAATCTTCCTCAGTTACTTCCAAACAAAAAATCTAGTTTGGAAGGGGCCTAAGGTCTACGAATCTCCTTGGTGCCATTTAGGATAGTTGATAGCTTTTGTTGTTGAGCAGAAGCGGAAATAGAAGTTGCTGCTTTTTATATGCTGTTGGCTTTCTTTTGGAGAACTTGTAGCATGTCTTGGGGATTGCTTACCATGAACATATTAGAAGATACATGACTCCAACACACTTAACAATGAAGTTACCAAGAAGACAACCATTTTTTGTTTATGATTCATTTGCATGGCTATACCACGTGTCAGAAACTGACAAGTTCTTCTCCCTCAAGCTTTCCACAGTGTCCTTCAGGCTCACCTCCAGAGGAGTGAAGTCGATGCCCAAACTTTTTAGTTTTCTCCTGGGACACCATATAGGTTGGTTCATAAGGTTCGTCTGCACATCTGCACAAATGAAACAGAAACACATTTTCTTAATCAATCAGTGAAACGACTGGTACTGAAGAAAAGAAAACTCTCAGGACATGGACCTGAAGCTTAATCCTATATGCAATGAAAAGTTCAAAAGCATAAAACACATCTCTTTGGGTAATTGAGAAGATCCCCAAGCAATGGGGATTAGTTCTTTTGCACTAGAAGAATGAAATATGGGTTTAACTAGACCTAAATGGCAGAAAGTATTCAGTGAATCTGAAGAAACTCCACCAAGGCCAATATTGATGATAGAAGTTTGAAACAAGGAAAGGTTCTCATAGCTCACCAACAACTTCACTCAACAGGAAAACACATTTGTGGATATGATCAGACAAAACAGAATACATAATATAAATCAGAAAATTCCTGAGCCCCGATCACTGAAGCACTTTTAGACCCTTAGCACTTCGATAACATATTAAGAATTGGATGCAATTCATAAGAAGGCAATATGTTGAAATAGCATAGACATGCCATTATGACCACCGTGAATGGAGAAAGGCTACACATACATGTGAAATATTTCAAACATACAATAGTATTTAAAGTAAGACACAGTGGTCCAGCCATGGCCCAAGTAAATGCAAGCTACAACCTATTGGATTCACAGGCACATCATAGAGGATAACACAGACTGACAAGGTAGGTGAATTTGCAGCTTCCCAGCTCATTCAGATGGAGAGGATTCACCTCTCCAAAGTTTGATTCTCAAGGCAATGCCTTTTGTGAAAATCTCAATAATTTTGTTGATGGTGTTGTCTCAGTCTTATTAGAACAACTGTTTCTTAGTTTAGTCTATTGTCAATTGGTGTTGTCTGTGCAACCAAATGATGGAATCAGTGTATCACATATTCATCCAATGCAGGTTACTTGTTTTATTGTGTCTGTTGCTTTCCTGATGTAGTTGTTTCCTTTTGTTTTTAATTTTTACATTTTAGTGCTACTTTCATACTACTACTTGCACTGGAGTTGTGCCCCTTTTTCTAGGTACTTCTTTACAGAATATGTATATATTAGCCTATCAAGAAATAAAAGAAAACCCAAATAAACAAAAGAAGTAGCATTGCCTAAGCTGCAATATTGATTTCAAAGGGCACTAATGCAAACTAGAAATAACGCCCTGCAAATAATAAAAACCTTACTTCTCAGGTAGGTTTAAAGCAGGGTAGAGCTTGCGCAAAATCTTCATTGTCTCAGAACAGTGTAAAATGCTCCCTACTAAACAGTATCTGCCTCTAGCCGTTGGAAGCTCATATGCTTGAATATGTGCCATGGCAACATCTCTAACATCAACCATCGATGTGTTTTATTGGGAAATGTATCTCCTGCAGCAAACAATCTCAGAAGCTTACATCACAAGTATTACGTAAGTGTACTGAAAGTATCAGTTTCTTTTGCCTATTTAAGTTTAGCGTGCAATCTGCTCAATGATAATATGATGTTTTTCCATTTATATTTATAGTCATTGTCAACTGATTCACAGAAGGAATTCCCACTAGCTTTTGGCACAATCTCAAAAGTATTACAGCTAGAAATTTTTGAAGCACACATTTTCATCTTAGACTGTTTGTCTCAAACAGAAATGCTTAGAAAATGATGCAATCACACTTAGCAAATACACTTATATTTATCACTTTATGTAATGTTGGAAATTACAAGTGAAAACATTATTTTGTACAAAATACCTTTCTTATTTCATACGAAAGATCGAACGGTTCTAAAGCAGCACGACAAATTACTTTGGTTATTGCAAGCATTGAACTAAAGCAACTACCAACAAGTCTAATCCCAATTACTACGGTCTGGATCCATGAATCAGAGTACAACCATCAAGGCACAGGTTTATCATACGTCCAATGCTCAACCTAATGGCAACACCCTCATAATTGAAGCAAGATACAGGGGAGGTTAGTTGGAGGCAGAAGAGGTTGGCTAGTGAGGAAACAACCATATGGCTGTTAAGGTAGTATTGATTATTGTAAGAGTTGTCAATAAAGTAACATGATATTGCCCTATAAAGCCACTAGAAATTATTCTAAATGTTTAGAGAATGTTAAGATCTGTAAAATAGTCCAAAAAAGTTAGTAGAAGTTTATAAAAATACTGATCAAGTGAGTTGCACATGAACAACTCATTGCAATGGAGTTGGATGCGGGGAACCCCCACTTTATGCTAATTATGTTGAGCTGCAGTAATATTTAGATGGGGTAGATCAAAAGGATTAATGGGTTATTTAAGAAGTTCTTGCCCTTGGCTTGAACTTGCATGTAATATACCTCAAGTTCAGGATAGTAATTGCATACGCATGCTTTCAGTCCTTTCACAGTCCAGGGGTCCTTCCAAACCAGTCTGGCTTAGGAGGCCAAAACTAAATATATCTTCATCTAATCTCATATGCAAATCCCCTAAATGAGTATCTTGGTGATATAACTATAATGACCAGAGGAGAGAACAATTTTTTAATGTTAGAAGATTAGTCAGCATATATCAAATGCATATGTAGTCCTTTTATGTGGAACTGTGGAAGTCTTGTGACGGTTTATTGATAAGTTTTGATTTAAACTTCTGAGTTTCCATTTGCAGGGCTGTTGGATAGAGTTGACTCAATATTGAAGTGAAGCATGTATTGCTACTGGAGTAGAAAGATAAACATAAAAAAGAGATTCTCATCAATTGTAGAAGAGTACCTTTTAGTAGCTTCAGAACTTCCTCCACACTTAGATTAAGAGTAGGCTGTAAGAGAGGGCCAATCACCCACCCTGGATTTATTGTAACCATGTCAATCCCATTCTCTTTTGCAAACTTCCAAGCAGCCTCCTCAGCTAATGTCTTTGAAAGCATATACCATAGCTAGTAGAAACCAACAGGTTTGAAAATATATAGTGAGAAGCATTTCTATGTATTGCTAGTAGATAATGGAACATAGAGAACAAGCAATGAACTTATGAACCCAAGCAAAATCAATAGGAGGCTGTGCAGGCATACACACTCACATTAAAACTAATTAGATATGTCACAACTGTTTTGTCAACCCATGTTTCTGAGCCCATCATGTTTAATGGACAGTAAGACAATCAGAGATTAACATCCATTTCATTCATATAATATCCAAATTAGAGTTCTGATTTAATTTCTTGTTTGAGGAATACAACTTTATGGATCAGACAGCTACCAACACTGTATTAGTGAAATATTAGACATACATGGAAGGATTATTTAATCTAATGGCAGGCTTAGCAAAATAAAGGGATAATCCTCTCATTCCCATCATGTTATTTAACCCTAAGCTGGCTAGCAGAAGTGTAAAAACAAGAGGGCATGACAAATTGGCAGCTACTTCTGCAGGGTAAAAGAAGTGAAGAGCCATGAAAAGAAAACATTTTGTAAAGCCACAAACAAGAACATGCAAAAGAGATAGCATGTGATATCATCTCATTTAAGCAACCTTTGATTTCTCACAGAAAACTGGATCTGAAAACCAACTCTCATCAACTAGCACATCAGGAGCTAGAGGTTTCCCATTGAATGCAACTGAAGCCATAGATGATGTTACAACTACTCTTTTGACAGATGGAACTTTTGCACAAGATCCTAGAACGCTCATTGTTCCTTTTAGTGCTGGGTCAATTAGTTGTGCCTGAAACACGGAGAAACAGATAAAACAAATCTCCACATAAGTAGTCCAATGAAGATAAGCTAATTAAAAGCTAATAATTATGTATAGAAGCAAACATAAGATCACATTATGGATCCTAAAGAAATTCTCAGCTTGTCTATGATCTATGTTTTTGTGTGATAATATTATGCAAACAGTTATTTACAAGGAAGGATGAGAAATCCTTCAAACAAGTAGATGTACAAGAACATGATTCAATAAGGGGAAAAAAAATAAAGGGAAAAAAATGAAGAGACAATGAACCCTCCAGCCTTAAAGATTAACCCCAGGTAGAAGTATACGATATGGCTCACTCAAACAAAGTTGGCATAGGACATGACTTCTCTCTTAATCAGCCTCTCATCTTCTTGATTTCTCGATCTAAACTTTCAAGAAATGATCAGCCAATGTCTCTAAAAAGATCCACTATCCTCCACAAGTGGTGGTTTTATCTCCCTGACCCTTTTTGACCCAGTGACATGCAAGAGAGAACCATTGCTCAATTCTCCTTCCCCATAAGATCATAAACATCCAACTCTTTCACCAGATTTACATCCCTTCTAATAGTTTCAGGACCTCTGCATCACATCAATAGCAAACCCCATCACAAATGACATTAAAAGCCCTAATAATCACACATCTATGGACCTGTAAAAGGCTGGAAATTTCCATCTGTCTCGAGTTTGCTAGGTAACATCAACCAAACTTGAGCTTTAGGCTACCATGAGGCTAAAGAGCCCACTACATTTTTGACATCTAAGTAGACTATCTAGTGGAAGACTTAGTTCACCTTTTGACACTAACTTATCATGTATCATTTGCTTCTATTTCTTCTAGATAAGTTTGAATATCCGTACATATGTATTTTTCTATCTAGCATCGGTCTATCTCAGGCCTTAGGGTCCTCTATTTTCAACTAGTTGAAATATCTTATCACTTTTTCTTTTTCAATAAAGGCATAGAAGGTCTACAATAAAGTAGCATTCTTGAATGGGTCATAGGAGAAAGGAGCCACTGAAAAACCGAAAGGAGATTCTGAGTCTTCCAAAGAGGTACAAGCCTAATCCCTCATGGAAAGAACAGAGACATGGTAAAATGAATTTTTGCTCTGTTTCTCTTTTCATTTTCATATTTTCATTCATAACTTGACCCTTGATTTGGCACAAACACACACCTATAAAGTTTTGTCTATTGAAGGGCCATCCACAATTGCTCTTATGGCCAAAAAGTCACAAACAACAGCATGCCACATTCTGAAATGAAAAGATGCTGCCTGACTTCACCAGAAAAGCAAGGCAGGTGAATAACTAAAAACTGGTGCCCACACTGTGATTGTTGGCATGCTGCTAATTCCAATGATTGAGGTGGAGCTGAATTCGATCACATAGAAGCTGGTATGTTAATTGTATAACATGTTGTGTCCGGAAACTGAAAAAAGTGCAGAGTGGACTGGCCACAGTCAGGAGTCTAGAAATAGCACAGGCAGTGCCTCCTCCAGCACAAAACCACTCTCCGACGGAAAGGCATATTGATCTCCGATCCAAAAAAGAATGTATATACATTAAAGGGAACCTAAAGAACTCTACAGTGACAAGCATTCAAAGAGTTGTGAGATAATAGACATTAGCACACAAGTCAATGAAAGATTTTCTCATGTTCTTAAGTATCCAAGCATTTCTCCGAAGCCGAATAATCCATTAGCCAGCTAAGTTGGTCTCTCTGCACAGTGCTCTCCCTCTAGGACTCCTCCCACCTCCCAAACTCTTGAGGAATCCCAACTACAAAAAACAATATCTGCCATTACATCAACACAAGATTTCCCTTTGTAACTGAGAGAACTTCAAAATCTAGGCTCCATTGTGTAATATGAAAATCAGGTTGATGAGATACATTATGATCATTTCATCATTTGATAAGCTATGTTATCAAAGAATTTTGATAAAATAAAATGTTGTTGGGCGTACCATACCTATTTATGAGAAGGAGATATTTAAAAAATAAAAAAATAAAAAATCCACATTCCTACATTTCAAAGAAAGATGCACAACATTGATGGAGTTATTCCATAACTGTTCCAGCATCTAACTCTCCCAACTACTATATGGAGTCACATGGTGATGGTGACAAAGGAAATGCGGTTACACATGAATTATGATAAAAATAAAAAATAAAAAAAATAAAATAAAATCTCTTTAAACCTAAAATGAACCAAAAAAATAAAATAAAATTGGAAAAGAAGTATAGTGGTACACCACAAACCAGTTGGTTGGTGAATGAGCCTAAACAAAATAACCCATGCCAATCATCATAGACAAACTCAATAGATTATCTTTGGTTCTCGGAAAGTACTAAAAGAAAAACACTAAGGAAAATAATTTTTCATGTTTGATTGTTCTATAGAAAATACCAAAGAAAGACAAATATAATTAAGACTAATTAGAAACTTATGAATTTTCAAATTATTTAATCTTTGTATTCAATAGTTAAAATAAGTGAAATAAGTTTGAAGTAGATGGGTTTCGAGAGAGCGAGAGAGATTGAGAGAGCGAAAGAGGTCGAATACGAGAGAGCGTCCGAGGCTGCCGGAGGGAGAATGTTCGTCGCGCGGAGAATAGGAGGAAAAGGAAGACGTGGGGTTTCGGGTGGAGTCCAAGTCTTTGAAATGGAATGGTGGAGAGGGGAGGAAAAACCCTAATCACCATACGGAAAGCAAGAAGGGGTATCGTCTTGGGTTCGTATGGGGGCATACAGCGTAGGGTTTACTCATGGAAGGTCTGCATCAGTGCATCAAGGATGCGAGAGAAGAAAGATGGGAAAAGAACTGGAAGGAGAAGGGGCGAAGTTTTTCCCTGGTGCGCGATACCAACAGGGGGGATGCTTTTTGCGTTTGGGGGTTGTCGATATGGAGATGAAAGATTTAGTATCTGCATACCGAAGGGCAAAGGGACAAGGGGGGTGGATGGCGATGGCGGAGGCTCTTCACCTGTTAGACCCCAACATGGACAAAAAAGTCCAACAAGAAGAAATGAGAACAATGGGAAGGCCAACAGGGGTTGGTGAAAGGTAGGTCATTTGCGGATATGTGAAAGGGGAATGGATAAGGGATCCCAAAAGAATCCGAGTGGAGGTGGGACGGGAGGAGTGTTGCAGGAATCTGAGTAGATTGGGCATTGTCTGATCGGAAAATGGTGCCCTAGCAATGCAATAGGGGGAGATTTGAGCATATGGGCCGGGAAATGGCAAGATCTGGGGCTTGAAGGCAAGATGGGATGGCAAGGTTGGGTACAGGACGAGTTCTGCTGGAATTCGAACTCGCGAAGAAGCGAGGAGGGTTCTTCTCTTCTGTAACAAAGTGATGGAGGTGTTCATTTGAATTAGAGTGTTGGAATCCAAGTTTGGGTTGTGTGGAGGAAGGTGAGGTAAGAGAGGAAGTGTGGGTAAGAATCCTAGGGCTCCCAATCTCTTTATGGGTTCCGTCGGTATTGAGAAAGGTGGGCGACGCGTGCGGAGGGTTCTTAGATGTTGACCCACAGACGGAGAGTATGGAGGAGTTGCAGTGGGCCAAGATCTTGGTCAGGTCGGACGGCGAGGATCGCCCTGATATCCTGGAGATAGGGGTGGAAGAGATGACGTACTCTCTAACCTCTATGGTGGGAGTCGTCGCCGGTGATAAGGATGGAAGAGGGGGGAATCAGGGCCTGTGGTGTAGTCCAAGAAAGGGAGGAAGGAGGTGACGAAAATTCACGCGCCGGTATGCGAGTGGAGCAGACCGACGCGCGCGGGTGTCGAGGTGTTGCGTCAGTCAGAGGACGTGACGGGTCGACTGCTGCAGGAAATGGGCCCCGCTGTGATGGGCTCACAGTCGCAAGTGGGTCTCCAGCTGGGCTCTGGATCGAAGAATGGGCCGCTAGCACCAGTCCGGGAGACGAATCTGGCTTTTGGGCCCTCTACGTCTTCAGCTTGTGATTTATTTAAGGGAGGCCAGATTGGGCTGCGTCAAGACAGTGGTTCGGGAGGCCTCAGACTATGGACTGGGCCATAATCATAAAAGGTAAAGCCATTATAGCCCAGGAACCATTTTTAGACAATGGACCTGATTTTAAAAACCCCTATCTCTGGCTCCAACGGTCTTCCTAAAGTTGGCAATTTGGAGAGTGGATTTTGTCAGATGCAGAGAAGAAGAAATGGGTAGACGACAGCAACTGGAACCAAATCAGCAGTGGGCAGAAAAGATGCTAGAGGAAGAAGCTGCGAGGTATGACCTAGAGGTAAATATGGGGGGTATCAGGGCTCAAGGGTCTTCTTCTTCTAATCTCTTTTGTTCGGTCGGACTCCGGATAGGGAGTGTTACGACCATTCTGGGTGCAAAGGGAAGGAATTCTGGCTGCAGTGGGTCAAGAAGACCAAGTGCAGAAGAGGACACAGGGAGAAGGGAAGGCTGTTGGGATTTGATCGAGGTCAACAGTGTCAATTCTAGGGGTAGAAATGCGGAGTGGAATACAGAACAATCGGATCTCCAAGAACATAGGACGGAAGATCAGCTCAATTGGGAGGAAAGCCAGCCTAGTCAAATTCAGTCATTTTCTGGGCTTCTCAACGGATGGTCTGGAGAAGGATATTTTGGCTTTTTTGGGGCAAAATCAGGAAAAGGAGGGAGAAGATAATAGACAAGACTTTTGGAGACCTCAAGGTTCGAAAGGGAGCTTAAGAGGTTGGAGTGCACTGTTAACTATGAAGGGGATACTAGGAAGAAAAGGCCCTCTCCAGGGCAGAGGGACCAAATACAGTTGCCCAATGAATGTAAGAATTATGAGTTGGAATGTGAGGGGGGTGAATGATAGATCCAAGAGGAAGGTAATTAAGTCAGTGATTAGAAAACAAAAAGTGGATCTGTTCTGTATACAAGAAACAAAGATGCAAATTATGTCGGAAGAGGTGGTGAGGAGTCTAGGTCCGGGGAGATTTTTCGATTGGAAGGCTTTGAATGCCATGGGGACGGCAGGGGGTGTACTGATTTGTTGGGACAAAAGATCGTTGGAGATATTGGGGGTGGAAGAGGGTCAATTCTCCATCTCCTGTAGATTCAGGAACTTGGGAGATGGAGCAACTTGGGTATTCACAGGGGTCTATGGTCCTTTCTCTAGTGATGATAGGGAGTGTTTGTGGGAGGAATTCGGGGCTATAAGAGGTCTGTGGAGAGCCATGGTGCTTAGGAGGTGATTTCAATTCAGTGCTGTACCCAGCTGAAAGAAGTAGAAATGGGAGGATTACTTCAACCATGAGGAGGTTTGCCCAGATCATAGATGAGCTAGGGCTTGTTGATATCCCTTGCAAGGGGGGTCTTTTACTTGGAGTGGGGGCTCAATAATCAATCGTGGGCCAGGCTGGATAGATTTCTTATGACCCCCAGTTGGTTGTAGACCGTTACAGCAGGGTCAATCAAAGAAGATTTGATCCGTCCAACATCCGATCACTTCCCGGTCCTGCTTGAGGGTGGAGGGATAAGGAGAGGCCCGTCCCCTTTCAAATTTGAAAACATGTGGCTCAAAGCTGAGGGTTTAAAGATCTGATAGAGGGGTGGTGGCATGGGACAGTGGTTAGAGGTAGGCCAAGTTACAGGCTAGCGGTGAAAATGAGGGGGTTGAAACAAAATCTAAAGACTTGGAACAAGGAGGTTTTGGAAGGGTGGAGAAAAATAAAGCTGAAGCTCTTCAGCAAGTGGAGCGCTGGGATACAGTGGAAGAAGAGAGAAGCTTAAACAGAGGAGGAATCAGGCCATAAAAAAACAGCTAAGGAGAAATTATGCTAAGTGGGTGTCAATGGAAGAAGAGCACTGGAGACAGCTATCTAGGGAATTATGGCTTAGGGAAGGGGATAGGATACGGGGTACTTCCACCGCATGGCCAATGCCCGTAGGAGATCAATTCCTTGGATAAAATCATAATAAATGGGGTGAGACTTACAGAGGAACAAGAAGTGAGGGAAGGAATTGCAATGCCTACCCAGCAAATTCTCTCGGATAGCTCGGGTTGGAAGGCAGATATAGGGGGCCTTATGCTGAAGCAGATCAGCCCTGCAGAAGCGGAAATCCTTGAACAGCCATTTTCTGAGGTTGAGATTTGTGCAGCTCTAATGGGGATGAATGGGGACAAAGCCCCGGGTCCGGATGGTTTCACAATGCCTTTTGGCAAAGATGTTGGGAGATCGTCCAAGGAGGATGTGATGGATATGTTCAAGGAATTCCATGAGCAGAAATCCTTCATAAAGAGCTTAAATCATACCTTTCTGGTTTTGTTGCCGAAGAAAGGGGGGGTGGAGGACTTGGGTGACTATAGACCAATCAGCTTGCTTGGGGGCTTGTATAAATTATTGGCTAAGGTGCTAGCCAATAGGCTCAAAAAAGTCATAGGAAAGGTGATCTCCGGATCAGAACGCTTTCATTAAAGGGAGACAGATTCTTGATGGTTCCCTAATAGCAAACGAGGTAATAGACTCTTGGCAAAAAAGGGGAGAAAAAGGCCTTATTTGTAAATTGGATATTGAGAAGGCGTATGATAGCATCAATTGGCAATTTTTGCTAAAGGTCATGCAAAAGATGGGCTTCGGGCCAAAATGGATTGAATGGATGTGGAGCTGCTTTTCCACAGTCAAGTACTCGGTGTTGGTGAATGGGAGTCCAGCTGGGTTCTTTTCAAGCTCAAAAGGTCTAAGGCAAGGGGACCCGCTGTCCCCTTATTTATTCGTCATGGGTATGGAAGTTCTAAGTGTCCTTATCACGAGGGCGGTAGAAGGGGGGTTCATCTATGGCTGTAGTATTTGGAAAGGTAGAGGGCAGTCCATCAACGTCTCTCACCTTTTGTTCGCGGATGATACAATAGTTTTTTGCGAGGCAAAAAGAGAATCCTTGTTGTATTTGAGCTGGATCCTCTTTTGGTTTGAAGCGGCATCTGGTTTAAAGATTAACTTGGACAAAAGTGAGGTCATTCCGGTAGGGGAGGTGGAAGGGATTCTTGATATGGCAGCTGAAATCGGGTGTAGGGTGGGACAGCTGCCCACAGTTTACTTGGGGCTGCCGCTTGGGGCGTCTAATAGGGCCTCATCCATTTGGGACGGGGTGGAGGAGAAAATGAGGTGGAGGTTGGCCCTTGGAAACGCCAATTTCTGTCCAAAGGAGGGAGACTCACGCTTATAAAGAGCACGCTGGCCAGCATTCCTTTGTATCATATGTCGTTATTCCGTTTGCCTAAATCAGTGGCAAAAAGGCTTGAAATGATTCAAAGGAATTTTTTATGGGGAGGCGACAATGGGGGAACAAGGCTCACCTAGTCAAATGGGAGGCGGTGTGCGCGGACAAAGAAAAGGGAGGGTTGGGGATAAGGAAGCTTGTTTGTTTGAACAAAGCACTTCTAGGCAAATGGATTTGGAGATTCGCGAGTGCAAAGGAGGAGTTTTGGAAAAAAGTGCTTGAGGCTAAGTACGGGCAAGAGGAGTTTGGGTGGAGGACTAAGAAGGCAAATGGGGTTTTTGGAGTTGGGGTTTGGAAGGAAATATTGAAGGAGTCCGATTGGTGTTGGGAGAACATGGTGTTCAAGGTGGGAAAAGGCAATAAAATAAGGTTTTGGTTAGATCCTTGGTGTGGAAACAGTGTGCTGTCCCAAGGATTCCCGGACCTATTTTCCATGGCTGCCCAAAGGAACGTCACTGTGGAGGAGTATTGGGATCAGAATGTGGGTCAAGGAGGGTGGAATTTAAGGCTGTTAAGAGACTTCAATGACTGGGAGTTGGGGTTGGCGGGTAATCTATTAGTAGAGTTGAGGAACCATAGAGTAACCTTGGAGGAAGACGCGGTTTTTTGGAAGGAAGGAGCGGACGGGCTGTTCAAAGTAAAGAAAGCGTATAGGGTGTTGGATAATGCTGATGGTGCGGATTTCCCTCATAGCAATGTATGGGTGGGCAAAGTGCCAACCAAAATTGTTTTTTTTTGCTTGGGAAGCTACATGGGGGAAGGTTCTCACATTGGATAGGTTGCAAAGAAGAGGGTGGCAATTCCCTAACCGGTGTTTCTTGTGTGGGTGTGAAGAGGAAACAATCAATCATTTATTAATTCATTGTACAGTGACAAAAGGATTGTGGGATATCATACTTGCGTTGTGTGGTGTACAGTGGGTGTTTCCTTATACTGTTAAGGAGGTCCTTAGAAGTTGGAAAAGGCTCTTTTGTGGGGAGAAAAAGGAAAAAAGTGTGGAAAGCCATCCCGCTTTTTATTTTTTGGACAGTTTGGAAAGAGAGGAATAGGTTTGCTTTTAAGGGGGGAGTGTTAGCTTTTCAGAAGTTAAAAACTTCGTTTGTGTATTTTTTGTGGGGTTGGGCTAAAGTGTATATTGATATGGAGTCGAACTCCCTTATAGGCTTCTTGGAGTGGTTAGCTTCCAAGTAGGGGTTGGGTTGTTTGTTTTTGCTTAGGGGTTGTAGCCTCGTATACTTCCTGTATGCTTTGAGGTTTCTTGCCTCTTTTTCAATACAATTGCTTGCTTATCAAAAAAAAAAAAAAAAAAAAACATATAAAAATAATTTTTGACTTTAAATCTATTTTTAATTTTCCTTCAATTTTTCTTTCTTTCTACTTTTCCTTTCTATTTTCTTTCCCTTGCATTTTGCCTCAAATTTTCTAGGAACCAAACATAGCCATAAGGTTCATCCATCAAATTCTAGAAGTAACTATTATTTTTATTTTTATTTTTTTGCTGATCATGTTATGACAGTGCCAGTTTAGAATCAATAATATAGCAAATATGTCATGCAATAGGAGGAGTTATGGATGATCCTTGTATTCATAACTACATCAAAGGTATAATCATGTAGACTTAATTGAGTTTTTAAGGGGCAGTGCCTAACTAACTAAAATTAGCGAGTAATATATGAATCTTGTGAAGCATTCCTATTTTTAAAAAAATAATCATGTGGAGCAACTGAGCTGTTTGAGAAAATAAAGGAAAAGGGAATTTGGGAAGGTGAGGGAGGTGAGGAAGGAGGTAAGGAAAGAGATAGAGAGAAGGAAACAACCACTTCTCTAGCATTTTGTGGAATGCATCCACTATTAGTAAGCACATATACCTATTTCTTATACCTATAGCATTCAGGGTCCGGAGAAAATCATAAGCAACTTGTCTAACATTTTGTGGAATGCATCTTCAGTCACCTTGAGGCAGTGGTTGTCAGTTAAAATGCTATAACTCTCCACTCTTGAAGATAATCACAAGGAGTTTTTGTTTGTTTGGGGGGGGGGGGGTGCGGTTGGTTTGTTTATTTCAGGATTTAAGGTAGGAAGTAGAGGTGGCAAGGGAGTGGAGGTGCCTCATCTTTTGTTTGCGGATGACACATTGATTTTTTGGTGAGGCTTCTAAGGACCAACTATTGCATCTTCATTGGGTCTTGATGTGGTTTGAAGCAATTTTTGGGCTCAAGATCAACCTTGAAAAAAGTGAGCTAATCTTAGTTGGAAGGGTTCCAATAATGGAGGAGTTGGTGGATATTTTGGGGTGTAAAGTGGGGTCATTACCTTCGAAGTATCTTGGGCTTCCTTTGGGTGCTACCTTTAAATCGACAACAATGAGGGACTTTGGTGAGAGCGGATGGAAAGAAAGCTCACAAGGTGGAAGAAACAAAGCTTGTCCAAGGGGGTGGGGTGTTTAACTCTCATCAAAAGTACCTTGTCTAGCCTACCCATTTATTTCATGTCCATTTTTGTTATTTCAAGAAGGGTCTGTTGTAAATTGGAAAAACTTCAAAAGGACTTTCTTTGGGAGGAGGGTTCTCTTGAAAATAAGCCTCACTTAGTGAGTTGGCACAAGTTTGTAAGCCAAAAGCGAAAGGAGGGAGGGCTAGGCATTCAAAATCTTTCTATTTTGAACAAGGCTCTCTTAGGAAAATGGAGTTGAAGGTTCATGTCAGAAGGGGAGACCTTGTGGAAGAAAGAAATCATTGGTAAGAATGGGGTAGAAGAAGCAGGTCGGTGCTCTTTGGAGACAAGGAAGGGTCATGGCATAGGATTGTGGAAGGCTATAAGGAAATGATGGGATTCTTTCAAAAACAAGATTTCCTATGATTTGGGTAATGGAAGAAGGGTAAGGTTTTGGAAGGACATTTGGTGTGGGGGCACCCCTTTGAGTACCTCTTTCCCCTCTTTGTTTCCTGTAGCCACTTCAAAGGAGGCTTGGGTATGTGATGTTTGGAAGCATATTGATTTTGAGGGGTGTTGGACCCTTGTTTTGTAAGGAATTTCAAGATTAAGAGTTAGGTTATGTTGAAGCACTCCTTTTGCGTTTGCATGGTAAATCAATGAGAAGGGAGATGGATGACAAGGTGGTATGGATGGCTACAAAGGGAGGCCAATTTTTAGTTAAATCTTTCTATGATGGGATGGTTCAGAGGGGTTCAAATTCTTTCCCGACAAGGCTTATTTGGAATTCTTAGGCTCCAATAAAAGTGAGTTTTTTTTGTTTTGGGAAGCAACTTGGAAGGGGATTCTAACTATGGACAATTTGAAGAGAGGTTGGACTTTGGTAAACAAACGCTTTTTATGTAAAGATGAGAAGGAATCTTGCAATCACATCATTCTTCATTGTTCTAAGGCTAGTTTGTTATGGCAATTAGTTTTCTCCTTGTTTGCAGTGGTTTGGATGTTGCATACCTCAGTCCAAGCAACACTTCTTAGTTGGCATAGCCGATCCGTTGGGAGGAGGAAAAAAAAGGTGTGGAATGTTGCACTTCTTTGTTTGTTTTGGACTATTTGAAAAGAGTGGAATAGAAGGGCTTTTGATAATGTTGAGCTTTCGTATCACGAGCCAAAATTCTCTTTTCTTTGTAACTTTTTAGAATGGACCAAAGGGGTCTAGGGCAAGAGTCCTTTTATATGATTGATTTTATCGATTGGTTAGGTTGCCATTAAGAAGAGGGTTTTTGTGTTTTTTCTTTGGTGTGCACATGCGTACTTCCTATGTACTTGGTGTAGCCTTTTTTTTGGCTCTTTAACATGTCTTTTGCTCTTTTGCCTATCAAAAAAAAAAAGCACAAGGAGTGTTTGGATCAGCCACCATAAATTTCCATTGGAATAGCCTTGTTACGGTGTGAGCATTCCCATGCTGCTGTCAAGGAAGTTATACATTCCTAAATAAATATTCACAGGGTTTTTGGTTCTTATTGATGCAAGACAAAGGGCCTTTATCTTCTTTTGAACAAGCATAACAAGTGGAGAAAAGAAGGATTAGGGGGGAGAATGAAAGAAAGAAAGAAAAAAAAAAGCTATTCAATATTTTTGCACATAAGCAGAATATAAAAAATCCAATATCAGTTTCTCTCTTTTCCACCATTGTATTGGGTTTAGTGAAATCAGCATTCACTACCATTGGATCAGTTGAAGAAACCACATACAGAAAGAAGAATCATGCAAATTAACAATTCATGATTAGTTAGTAATTTCAAGATCAGTAACTGATTGGAAAAGAATATAGACAATGCTAAATTTACAGTATGCGAATGAACCAATATAGGATAAACCTGGGGATCGTCAACTATCAGCACAACTGGGGATGCTGTATGAAATACTCCATCACATCCATCAACCACAGAATCAAAGGATCCTTCTTCAAGTAAGTTTGCTTTAAACAAATGAAGCCTTTCTTTAGCACCTTCAAGTGCAAGCAAGTGTTCTGTCTTCTTTGGATCATCTGTGGCATATATAAGCACAACTTGCATGTTAAATGGAAATAAGAAGAATGAAAGCTTACAAAAACTTTATTTTGGTAAGAACATATATTATGTGATAAGAAAAAACAACCCCAAATGGGGAAACCCTAGTACAGAAGGAGTATACAGTGGAAGCATGACTAGAATATTAAGAAGTTTCAACTATGCTCTTCTTAAAAGAATGGGGATTGAAGTAAAATGGATGGGGCGTGTAGAGTAGTCATTTTCTCAACTGCAATTGCAAGCTTTTGGATCATTTATGCAAGATGATTGGATTTTCAAAGTGCAAGAAACTTCAGTTGTGATGTACAATTGATGAAATACTAACAATAGAATAGAGCTAAAGGCATTCAAGAGGAAACCGAAGAACAGCAAAGAAACAAAATGAAGACCTAAACTGTCCTCTTGTCTTGTTTGTATAACAACAAAAGCTTGCAATAAAGCCAAATAATTGTACAAAAATTTGTTGATTTTCTTCGTTTCTCTGAAATTATTTTCAAGAATAGGTTTCCAAAAAGAACACAGGCCCATATTTAGAGTTTTTGGTTCCAAAACAATTTGGTATGGCTGAAGGAAAATCTTTCTTTCCCTTTGCTTTTCTTTTTTAGACCTCCCAGTGTCTTGTAAATTAAATGCAAATTTTTTTACAAGAATAGTAGTAATTAAGAAGGAACACATGCAGAATCTGAGATGGATTGATTCTGAAAGTATCTGAAATCATTTTTAATAGCATAAACTCGATCAATTTGCCCTGTAGAACCATGTAGAGAGTATAATTCCAAGAAAATTAGGACAACACAAAGACCCGAGTACTGAATATTGACTTTCAATCATAGATTAAACTTCTGGAAAAGGAAAAGGATAAAGACCCATCAAAATACCACTCAATCGAAGCTTCACACTGCTAAATAACGGCCCACCCACATGCATAAAACTAACATTATGCTTGAAAAGTACTGAAACAATAAAGAAAGAAGAAAATTGGGGATAATAGCAAGTGGGATTCGGGAATGAGAAGTTTTGTAATTGGGAAGAGATCTGACTTGGGTCTCGAACTGTGGCTTTGACGGGTGTAGCCGCGTTGGAGAAGGAGCTTCACAAGCCATGAGGCTATGTACCCAGAAGCTCCGGTCACGCACACCACCTTGCCTTGCGCGTCCATTTCTCACTCTCCTTGTAGTCTACATTCAGTCTGCTGCAAAAGATCAAAATTGTAGTACACTAACTGCCTTTTCTCAGATTCCACTGTCGTAACAATAATTATATTATGGAGATATTTATTTGGGAAACTTAAAATATATGATATTGAAACCCCAAGTTTATGAAATATGGAAAGCAATCATTAATGGGCAAAATAATATGAGAATTATGCCCCCGATGTATGCTGCATCAGTAGCCAAATAGCCTCCACATCAAACTTCAATAAAAATTAAAAAAAAAATTGTGAAACTTGTCAATTGCATAAAAAACCACCCGACCCAACAAAGAAATGGAAAAAAAGAAAACCAATTCTTTGTTTGAATTGGAAAAAATTCTCAAATCTGATAGTTCTCCATCCCTAATTTGCCTCTCCCAAATCTGAACATTTGGTTGTTCATTTCTCTCTCTCTCATTTTAGCAAAAAAAAAAAAAAAAAAACCTTGAGCCGAAATTTTCTTCTCAAAAACTCTTGTAGCCCTAAATCTGCATTTTAGTATTTCAGCAACCAATCTGAGATTTTCCCTAAGCCGAAATCACAAAAACTTGCCATTTCAGAAGGTCATTTGAAATCTGAATCGGCCAAAACCTTTACGTCCAACAAACCGAACTGATACCCATCTTCCCGGATTCTCAAACTTCTTTGTTTGTCTCTTAACATCTTGATTAGTTGAACATGTTTGTCTCTTAACGTCCTGAGTAGCCGAAGCTGATGCCCATATTCCCAATACCTTGAAGTAAATGAGCGGGAGGCATATATTCTTATTGCATCATCAAAGTTGGAATTTTGTTAAGGTTTCTCGAAATGGAACAAAAGTTTTCCCTTTTGTGCGTGTTTTTCGATTAATCAATCATAGGTGAGTTTTCATTTATGGGTTTGTTTGGATGGTAAGAACATCTTAGGGTTTCAAGTGTTTTATTTTGGCGTTTCTTGTATTTTGCTTCATTTTCAGTAAAATGAAATATAGGATAAATTTGTTTCAGTTAAAGATATGTTTGTATTTAGAGAAAAAAGTATTATTTATTTTTTATTTTTGGCTTTCCAGGAATTGTGTTGTCATGATATTTTTTGGGAAATTGGTTCAGCTGTATTACTACTAGTTGATGGAAATTTTCTTTCAATTTTAATGGTACATATGAGAGTATATTTGAGTAGAAATGAAAAGGTAGTTTGAGTAGATTTACCTTTTTAGGTTTATGTAATGGTAGGTTTATAACTACTTTCTGAATAAATGTTGTTTAACTACTTTTTGGATTTGTGTTTTTAGGTTTATGTAATGGTAGCTTTATAAATGTTTTGAGGTGAACAAAATTTTTAAATTAAAATAGTTTTATGAGGTCCTTTATCTTTTCTCATAAAACAAACATAACTTTGAATAAGGTTGCACATCTTGGGTATAAAGGAAGGGTTAAGCATGCAGTTAGATGATATAAATTTGGTTTTTCTTACAGTTGTTAGTATTGTGAGGAGTTGCCTTAATTAATAGTTATTGTGAACTAGAAGTTGAACAGTTTTGTTGAGAATCATTTGAGCTTGGTTTATTTGCTCATATCCATATGAGCTTGTTTTTATGCATGTTGTTTTACTGGAATTTTAAGTTCAGCTTTGTGCTTAATGGTTTGTTATATCTTGTTGTTACTTTTTTCAATCGTTGAGGTTTATAGATGTTTATGAGAACTAGCTTATTCATTATGGCAATAGGGAATGGTAAATATTGAAATGGGTCCCAAAAGTAATCTTCTAATTTTAATGTTTCTATTCTTTCATCAACGTAACTTTGTTTGAAGTAACGCTTATCGAATGTATATAACCTAACTTTTAGAATGTTATGACTACAATTACATCCTATTAATGAAGTTGTGTTTGAACAAACAATTTGAATCTTTACTTTGAATTGTTTTTCTAACTTTTCCAATCAATTATTTGAAGGACCATTAAATGTATAATAGGTTCGTTCCGATCGTAAATTTGATTTGGAATGTGAGAGTAATTGACCATACAAATCCTGTTGTTGACAGCTAGAATGCTGACTGTTTACTTTCATAATAACATGATAATTAATAAGTTGTTCATTCTATACGTTGGTTGCCTTTTCCTTAGTGGCACTGGATTTGGGAAAAATAAGTTGAAATTCTTGCAAATTATGCAACTTTATTGCGGTGTAGAGAATTTTGGCACTCTAGACTATGTCATGTTTGAAATAACTTCCCTTTAGTTATTTATGCTCAACTGAGACATGCACGGAAAAGTGTTCATTCTATAATTTCCTCATATTTTAAGAATTTTGGAAGTTTGGAGTATCAATTAAATGGCAAACTTCTTTTTGTTCAACAGAGGTTACCTGGTCAAAGGTTATGCCTAAAATTTAAATCTATATTATTAGTCCATTACTAAACCACTGAAGGTTTGTTAGGGACTGTATGGTCAGTATGTTGACCTTTGCTATTGTTGTTACTGGACTTTAAGTAGTACCTTAACCATGCTTAGGTACTACCTTAATCAAGCTTAGGTACTACCATAGTGAACCGTAGGTACTACCTTAGTGCAGGTGTGTGGATTGTGATTACTTAACAAACCTCAAAATGTAAAATTTGGGTATTCATAGAATGACGTGTAGTTTTTCGTTTGAAAGTAGTCAAGTAAGTTGTGGTATTTCATAGAACTTATATTTTCTTTTATTATGAATTGAACTGTGAAAAATGAATTGAAAAAGGTTTGGCTAGAAAGGATTCCACTTTAAAAGACAAACAAATTTGTATTCCACATCGGGGAAAAAATTTTAAATATCTTTCAACGTTCTTCCATATAATATGAAAATGAATTGAATTATTTATAATTTTATTTAATTATTAATGTCAGGTTTATCTTAAAATTTACTAAGTATAAAGCGTGAATTTATAAAGTTGCCAATTTTGTGTTTGATTGAAAAATAAAAGTTTGAAATGCCTAAAATTTTATAAAAATTAACTGAATTTCACATGAAATTGTACTTTGGTTTGATATGAGAGTTGTGGATTTAAAGATCATGCTCCTAATTGCTCTTGCTTAGTGGCCTGTAGTTCAGTCTGCCTTTACTTGGTTTCCACTTCAAATTTATTTGAGTTTTTACTTGATGGCCCTATTACACTTTTTGATAGCTTAAGTGAAACTAATCATAGGAGATTCCACTTTAGGTTATTTGATTTTGGACTGGTTTCGGTTTCCTTTTTCAGGTACACAACGAAGAAAATTCCGAAGATGGGGAACAAAATGCTAGAGATGGAGAATTGAATTCAGAAACTGGAGAAATACAATCTGAAAGTGCTAAAACAAATGGCAGAGCAGGCAAGACCTGAGGAGAGCACATATGAAAATAAATTAGACTTAAATGATGATGACAAAAAATCAGAACAAATTCAGTTAATATAGAATTAGAAAGTAATAATTTTGCCATGTAAGCATTTATATGTCATATGTAGTGAAGGAGTATGTTTCATCTTCATTTCCCCTGTGTTTAATGAATGGTATGGAAGGCTCTGCCTATGCCATTTGTTTGAAGATAGTAGGACATGTTTGATGAATTACTGTCCACATATGCAAACAAGCAGTCAGAGTAGTAAATTTTTTCATTCTATTTGAAAGTAAGTTATGCTCACTAGAGTTCAGCCTTACAGAATTACAGGCACATATGCATAACATAGATAAATTGGAAGGATGACAATTTTTTTTACTTGTGTTCAACCTAACAGAATTATTGGCAACTCTTACAAGAACAACATTGATAATTGGAGTCTGGCCATGGTAGCAGTTGAATGTACTTCTGGATATTTTATATAGTAGTTCAATTGGTGCAGTAGAAATATTCATATGCATATATATAGGTTTATGCAAATTATACATAAAGCCCAAACAGGTTCTTGAGGATGGACGATGTTGATAGAAAGGCATAGAACAACCAGTTCGCTTTGTGGCTGATTTTGTTATGTCTTCCAATTATAGGAAACTGTAGAATGTCATTTGGGAATGAAAACCACTAGCATCATCTAGGTAGGTTAACTTAGTATTCTCATTGTCACTGCATTCATTGGTCCAATGAGGCAGAAATGCAAGCATATTAGGAGCAGACGATATAGAGTGGCAACAAGAATTGGAAGCTACTATAATGGTTCATGGAGAAGATGTCTTTACATTCAATCTGTAATGACAATCTGGAGATGACTTGGATGGTGTATACCTATTAAAAAAGCAATTAACATTGGTTTAGCAAAGTTGCAAATACAACAAGGGTACAAAAATGAAGAAAGGAAACCCAACAAATGTGGAGTTCAAACAAAATTTGCATATTTGGAAAAAGGTTCAAAGTGTTGTATACCACAGATATTTGTTATCATATAAAATTATGCCATCATTATAGTACCAAATAATTGTATACATATCTATATAGTAATAGAGAGATGTGGATGAAAATCTATGTACAGGGACTACATGGCATCAACATTGGCTAGTCCACAATGCTTGGCCATATACAGTGCATTGAAGGCAGGTACATGATGAAAGAAAAATGTGAAATGAGTTTGACATGTGACATAGATCAAGAGTTCATTTTTTTGTTCTCATGTTTGGTGGGCTAAGAAAAAAAATTGTTGCCTTAATTTCCCATAACATGGAAAACAAAAAGTAATGTGCACAATCATTGAAATCCTTATCATTGACACATGTATGACAACAATTGAATACCAAAAATTACCAAAATCACAATGAAATGGCATAGTACATAGGGTGCATTAAGGTAGTACCTAAGGGATATTAAGGTAGTACCTACGGTACGTTAAGGTAGTACCTACGGTACGTTAAGGTAGTACCTACGGTACGTTAAGGTAGTACCTATGGTACATTCAGGTAGTACCTTCACACTATTATGATTAGATCAGATACGAAGTGACTAACCAATTAAGATAGAGTAATGCTATGATCCAATCTGTAATGGAATGAAAGAAATGTGTCTTCAGTACAAAATTGCAACATTTCTCCAACGTGCATTAAGGACAATAACCAAATGGACTTTACTACCTAAGAGTAGTGAGATAGAACCTATGATGCCTAATCTATTACAACATAACAATGTCATGTTCAATTAAAGAAACTAACATTTTCAGCCAAATGGCTTGGTTCTATATCAAACTAGGATGAAATTGAATGACAAAGATACATCATTTGATTGACCATGGTAGTACCTAGGATTCACAAAGTAACCACGGAGCATTTACGAAACTAGTATCCAAGTTGTGCTCAGTTGCATCGTTAAGGTTCCCAAATGTGGAGATAATGTGGTACATTTAAGTAGTACTTAAGAGACATTAAGGTAGTATCTAAAGCACATTAAGGTAGTACCGTAGGTACGTTAATGTAGTACTATAGGTACGTTAAGGTAGTACCTAAAGGACATTAAAGTTATACCTAGGGTACGTTAAGGTAGTACTTAATGTACATTCAGGTAGTACCTTCACACTATTATGATTACATAAGTTACCAATTGACTAACCAATTATAACATAATAAGGCCATGCTCCAATCTAGCATGCAGTTTTTATGAAATGTGTCTTAGTACAAAAGTGGAACATTTATCCAATGTGCATTAAGAAGAGCAACCAAATAGACCTTACTACCTAAGGAGTAGTAAGATAGTAACTACGATGCATTAAGTTCCATAGGTAAAGTACATGATGATAGTACCTAAAGTGCATTAGGGTAATACCTAAGGAGAACATGCTAGAAATCATTTTAGACATATTAATCCCATCTACAATTCATAAAATTGTGTACTGAGTTCAAAAGTTCGACATATAGCAAATAATTATCAAATTACAATGGAATTCAATGCCAAAAATACGTTTTATGCTCAAGAAAGCTCCTACGGAGGATTGATAAAGTAAGTACCTAAGGTTCACAAACCAACTACCCAAGCTCCATTAAGGTAATACCTAAGGTTCACATATGTAGTCCCCAAGCTGCAGTAGGGTAGTACCGTAGGAACATTTATGTACTATCTTAGGTACATTTACCCACATGGCCAATCTGCCATTTGCCTAAGGTCATATGTTCACCTATGCCATTACAACATAACAATGTCATGCTCAATTAAGGAAATTGTGTATTATCTACTTATTTCTTGATTCATCTTAAAACTAGGATGTAATTGAATGCAAAAGATACATCCTATGATTGAAAACAAGTAGTACGTAGCATTGACAAAGTAACTACAGTTGGTTCACAAATGTAGTACCTAAGGTGTGCTAGGGTAGGGCTATAGGTTTCACAATGGTAATATGTATAGGACATTAAGGTAATACCTAAGGTACATTAAGGTAGTACCTAAGGTTCATTATGATAGTACCTAAGGGTTACTAAGGTAGTACCTAAGGTTCAGTCAGGCAGTGCTTACACCTAAGGTGAACAAACTCACTAAAATTGAAAAACATGATGCCCAAGCACATTGCAAAGGTTCACAAAGGTTACAAGCCAAGGTGTGCTAAGGTATAAGACCATAAATAGCCTTATGACTTGACGTAGAGCATGTAGGATGTGTTTGACATACGGGAATTGGAATGCCAATGGAACTGAATCATAATATTATATAGAAGAGATGAATCAAAATTCTAGTAGGAGTGAGAGTAGTTTCCCATCAAAATGAATACATCATTCATATTCTCATATTAAAAAACAATCTAAACAAATTAATGAATGGAAAATGCCATTACTTCCCATTTATCATTCTTTATTCTACCTTTACAAACATTACCTTATAGTGTTACTCAAACATTATCAAATCAAAAACAAAAGAGTATCATATTTTCTTCATTCTATCTAACAATAACCATTGTAACACATCAAGGAAGTTACCCTTGGTGCAACATTCACATTTCCAAATACCCCAATGTCCAAATAGTAAAAAAAACAAGGATTGAGCCTACAATCATGCGGTCCAAAATCCACCTGCGTGTGAAGCTATCGCCTCACCACTGCACACAAATTTCGGAGTCTAACAACCACTCCACAATCGTTGATGTGCTCTATTTAAAAAAAAAACAAAACAAAACAAACAAAACAACACTAAATAAAAATTAATTACCTTAAGATTTCCGGTAGGGGTTAGGCCAAAATGCAACCTAATTGGACGAAAAAGAGATTTCTTCTTCACGAAGCCAATATTTCACATTTGGTGTTTCGTTCGGGTTCACTCTTTTTAACCAGAATTTGAATCACAATGTTGCCTCCTCAAGCCTTTTGTTTTTTTTTTTTTTAACTGGATGTTGTTACCATGAAGTGCTCCATTTGCTTCTTCAGAAAGTGCACAATAAAGAAAAATGTAGATTGAGGTTTTTGATTCATGGTTTTCTCTTTGAAATGTGTGAAATTTTGCAATTTTAAACACATTCTTCGCTCCAGGTGATTGCAGACATGAAGATGAAGAGAGAAATGTTCCCAAACTTTGAAAGGACGAAGTAAAGGGAAATCCGAGAAAATGTCAGTTCGGTTTGTTGGATGTGAAGGTTTTGGCTGATTCAGATTTCAAATGACCTTCTTAAATGACAAGTTTTTTAGATTCTGGCTTAGGGAAAATCTCATATTTGGTTGCTAACAAACTAAAATGTAGATTTAGGGCTACGGGAGTTTCTGAGAAGAAAGTTATATGTCTATTCCAATTTCGTCTTAAGGTTTTTTTTTTTGCTAAAATGAGAGAGAGAGAAAGGAACAACCAAATGTTCAGATTTGGGAAAGACAAATTAGGGATGGAGAATTATTAGATTTGGGAATTTTTTCCAATTCAAACAAAGAATTTGTTTTTTTTTTCCATTTCTTTGTCGGGTCGAGTGGTTTTTTTATGAAATTGACAAGTTTCACAATTTTTTATTTATTTTTATTTAAGACGGACGTGGATGCTATTTGGATGCTAATACAGCTGACATTAGGGGCAATTTGGGCATATAAAATTGACTTAGTACAGAGTGCACAATTCTCATATTATTTTGCCCATTAATGATTGCTTTCCATATTTCGTAAGCTTGGGGTTTGAATATCATATATTTTCTTATATTTTATATCCGCCCGCCCGCCTGGACCAACTTGAAATTTTGGGCTTCAGACTAGATTTTTGGACTTAAAAGAGAAGAATTTGTGTTAAGCCAGGAGCTTCCTGGCCCAACCCGAAAGTTTGGGCTTCAGACGGGCTTTTTGGACTTAAAAGAGAAGAATTTGTGCTCAACCAGGCCCGACTGTTTTTCCCAAACCTAAAAGGCCCAAAACCAGCCCCACGAGAGCTTTGGGCTTTGGGTTCAATCATGGTTGGTAATTATTTTTTAAAACAGTTTTTTGTTTTTAAAAAAAAAACAAAAACAAGAAGACACAATTTGACAAAAAAATAAAATAAAATAGTTTTCTATTCATAAAAATAAAAAAATAAAATGTTTTAAGATAAATATTTTAATTATTTTCGTTTCTTTTCATAGAGTTATTTTAAATAGAGAACGATTAAAATAAAGTACTATATATGAGATAAAGTTATTTTTAAAACAGATTTAAAAACAAAAAAAAAATATTTTCGTAAATTACTCTCAAAAATTGTTTTTCATAATTGTTAAAATTTATATTTCATGTTTTAAAATTTGAAAGAAAAATTATTAATAAGCATTAAAAAATATATCTTTTCCATGTTGTCTAACATATAAATATTTTTTTTTCTTAAAGCCACTAATTAATATAATTATGATATGATATAAAATAAAATGGTGATAATTCTAGATGGATACAATATCAGGGAGTTAAATGTTCTATTAGTTTACCTTTAAATATGAATGAGACAACTCTAAATTACAAAGAACAAAAAACTTCATTAGCATAATATTAGTTATGCATTTAATATTTTTGAAAACATTTTATTTCTTTTTCTTTTTATTAATTTCAATTAAAAAATGAGCAAAAATACTTTTAACAAGTAGCAAACACCCGTCACACTACTATTTTATACATACATTCATACTTACATACATATATAAACTAATTTTATATTTTTATAATATTTGTAATTTATTTTATTTTATATAATAATATCTATTTTATGTTTTTTTAGTATTTAAAAAATATTAAATTTTAATTATATTACTTCATTTTTATTAGAAAGATACATAAATTCATTCTCATTTTTTTTAATTATGTTTAAATGTTGTCCTATTTGCTATTTAAATTATGATATAAAAGAAGTTTAAAAAAATAAACATTATGAACGAGTTCACCCCAATTCAATCTTACAAAACTTAGCTCTGATCATACAACTTAAACAACTCAACTCAACTACAAGTATATCCGAGTCAATTTAAGTCTAACTTTAATATATAAAAATAAGTTGAGTTTGAACTAAGCACCTCATATTTGAGGCTATATTTGGTTAGGTTAGGGCTGAATGTTTTTTTATTCAGGTTTGGTTCAAGTTGATTACCAAGTCAACCTAATTCGTCTAAGATGTAATATTAATTTTAAGGTTTTATTACCTTATTGTGGAATTTGAATTGAAACATTCAAAACTTCTTAATTAAAAAGAAGATGAAACACCTATGAAATTTAGACCTTGGAAAGTTTTGGATTAAGTGGGAAATATTATAAAGGAAAATTATGAAAGGCATTAAAAATCAAGAAAAACAAAAATTAAGCTTAAGTTTAATTATTTTCAGAACCTTAAAAAAATGTATTTGTTTTTTTGTCTATAAAGAGTAAACATTATAAAGTATATAAAATCTAAACAATTTTCATTATTTGTAATTTCTTTTATTTTTTAAGATAATCAAATAAATTTGAACTTCTTTCATTTTTTTTATTTTTTTTAATAGGAATTTCAACTATCTAAACATGGTTTTAACTATGTATTTAATGTTTCAAAATTTCTAACTCTTCAGTGTTGTTCATATTTCTAAAGGAACTTAAAACCTTACAATATGCGCCACACACACACACACACACAAGAATATTAAGAAAAATCTAACACCACCATAAATTGCTTTCCAAACTGAGACGATGGGAAGATCATATTATTCTTTTAAAAAATGATGATATTTTTATAAATAATATCTTCATTAAATTTAATATCATTTTCAATGCAATGACCTATTATTTTCAAGGTAATTACTTGAAGGTGTTATAACATCTACTCATTAAGTAAAAAATTGTGTCCATATTCTACTTTTCCACAACTTTCAATTTCTACGAGACCCACCACTAAACTAAGGAATTAGAAAATTCAAAATTTGGAATCAAAAGTCGTATTCATAGAATAATTCATTTTCTTATGAAACCTGCCAATGAAACATTATATTATAAAAACTATTATTGGAATCTAATGTAGTTTTCACTATTTAACCTCAATTTTTTTTGTTATCTTTGAGTTGTTTTAAAACTCTTCATAGTCCCATGATAGGCCATATATAAATCAATAGGGTTTGGATTAATAAAACTTTTTTCTTCGAACAAGGTTCAAATGAACTCTCAAGTAAGGAGGGTTTTTTTTTTTTTTCTTTGGTATTCCATGGAAAGGCCAATAGTCATAAAGACTTTGGAAAACAAAATTGATATTTTACATCAAGGAACTTATATTGAACAAGTTAATTATATCGTTTATGTATGGAGGTTTGCATTCAATAACCCCATCTATTTATTTTATCTCATCATTGTATCAAAGTGATCCCACTTATAATCTTGTAACCTTTGTTGTACTAGTAATTTCTTCAATACCATTTATTGATGCATTAATACAAAGATAAAAAATAAATTATTAATATGAGGCATGTAGGGTTTTAAATACGGTTTGTCTCACCATATTTACATCTAATGGATAGAAACAATCATTCTACTATTACAACAAACAATATTACAAAAGATTAAAAAAGAAGGTACAACTATTTAATTTAAAATATCTTATATTTCCTTATTCTTAATTTGTATCTATACTTTGAATCACATGTCTTCATTCCTATGGATGTTTTCTACTCTTTCCCATATCACTATCTTTTATAAACTTTACATATTTATCTTCAAGTTACAACTTTTTTCTTTTAATGATCTAAAATATTTATACAAATAAAGAACTTTATTTTTACAAAACGAGATAATAATCTCTATTAAAAAAAAATTAGACACATTAACAGTATAATCATAGTTTTTTTTTTTATTCAAAATATTTATAACTTCTCTCTCTTTTGAAAACAATTCATATGGATAGTTGGTCAAATTTAATTTCAATTTTCAATGCAATGACATCTCACTTTCAAAGTAATTATAAGTTATTATAACATCACCTCACAAGTAAAAAACCATGTCTATATTCCACTTTAATTTCCATATTTTTTATTTTCTTTTAAACCCATGACTAGGCATTGAAATTGGCTCAAAATTTGGAATCCAAAGTCATATTGACAAGACAAATTCTTTTTTATCCTCCAAATCATTGAGACATTGCATTGGGAGAAAAGATTATTGGAATTAAAGTGACATTTACTATTTATCATAGAAATTTTTATCACTCAAAGTTTTTCTCCAGTTTCTTAATTGTAATAAACAAATAGCATATTAGTAGAGATGTAGATGACAACTCATATTGGCTAGTCATGTTTGTGTCATGTCAAAGGTCAAACACTTAACTAAATTATAATTAAACACATAAAGTCAAACACAATTTAATTATTAACTAGATAATACTTATAACTCATTTAGCCCTTGTCATAATTGGATACTATTTAATAATCGAATCGAATTTAATGTTGTATGATGTTATATGGTTAACATCCTAAACTGATATGTTGATGACTCAATTAGGATGTCATTATTAAAAATCAAATTTTAAATGAGTCAAATATTAGTTAAATATGTTAAAGTTATAATTAGGTTAATTGTGATCAATTCCTTGCATATTAGCAATATTCAAAAGCTTAAATTCTCTTTCGAAATCACTTGCTAGAAACAATAGACATTGAGATCGCAGGGAATCATCTATCTATGTCAAGGAGATTAGAGACTTGATCACAACATGACTTCATTTCCCTTTGTTCTGCATATTAAGGCTATATTTAGTTCTCAAGAGTACTAAAATAAGAAAAAAATACAAAGGAAAATGATTTTCTAATGTTTGGTTATATTATGAAAAATATAAAAAACAATTAAATATAATAAAAATTAGTTAAAAACTTATATATTTTAGAATTATTTCATTTCTATATTAAAATAATTAAAAAAAGTTGTAAGTAGTATATAAAAATAATTTATTAACTTTAAATCTATTTTTTATTTATTTTTTGTTTTTTCTTTCTTGCTACTTTTCTCTTTGTTTTCTTTCCCTTGTATTTTCTCTCAAATTTTCTAAGAATCAAGCGTAACCTTAAAGTTATGTTTGATTTCTAGAAAGTTTTCCAATATGGCTTACTGACTAGCATACTTCTAGAGGAGTGAAGTGGAATGCGTAAACTCTTTTCTTTCTCTTGGGACACCCGGAAGAATGTTGCATAAGGTTTGTCATTTGTGCATCTGCCACCGAGGAAACACATGTGGATCCATCTCAAAAAAATTTTCTCAATTAGAGACAACTAATTAACAGTGACATAAAATAACTGCTGCATTTTGATATATGAAGTAAACATTTAAAAAAAATCAACTGAGCTAGCGTTGGTATCTCAACAGTTTCAGTCAACTACATGAATCCCTTTCCAGTAAAGCAAAGGAAATAGATTTGAAGGAGATTATCTCAAACAAGTCAACTTGGGTTTTAGATCTTAATTTATACAAGATACCAAGACTGTTGTAGTATGTGACTCATATTGAGTGAAAGACATATGGAGTAAAAGGGGCAAATGCCGAAGTAGAGCAATGACATTTGTCATTCAAGCTTGTATTTTTATTGTTAAGGGCGAACGATAGGTTGGGGGGTGCAAGGGGCAACGCCCCTTGCGGTTTGGTTTAAGGGTACTTTTGGATTTTCAATATCTGAGAGTTAATATAAATACTCTTTTATGTAACCCTAATTGAGATATAGTAAAAGTCTTCTTCCCTGTTCCCGTGAGCGTAGGCAATCCGTCGAACCACGTTAAATCTATGTGTTTTTTGTTTTTTTCTAATTTCTTCACCAGGAATTGTTGCATGAAGATTAACAAAGACATAATTATTTAAGGGGAAACAAAATGGCAAGTACTCTTCAATGAATCCAATGGATTTGAATTGATCTCACTTGCTTGTAATGATGGCACAAACGAGTACTGAGCAGTATTTTCCACTGGCTTCTCGGATCTCATATGCTTGAATGTGTGCATTGACAACATCTCTAGCATCAACCCACCAGAATGATCTATTGGGAAATGTTTGAGTTCCTACAACAAACAAATTTCAAATATTTCAAATGTTTGCATCAGAACAATTCAGTAGCTTGATATGAAGTATGCAATCGACTTGTTGATATTCTGATGTTTTGTCATTCATTTTCTTGGATATTGTCAAGTGATGTTTTATGGGGTCACAACCTTTCTGATTTCACACCTATGGTAATTTCCCTTCACTTCCTTCAACCCCCACCTTATTTGACATCTTGGATACCTCATGCTTTCTTCTAATAGAATCAGAAGGATTTTTAATTTTTTTTTTTTCAAAATTTGTAATGATTTTCAAGAGTTCTAAATATTAATTTCTCATTTTTAAATTCTATTTAGAAAAACCTTGAGAATGATTTTAGTTTATTTTGGATAATTTTTGGGTTGAAAAATGATTATAAAATTAAATAAGTTTTTTTAATAAATGCTTTGGACATTTTTTTTATTATAATGAGTTAAAAGATATTTAGGTGCTCAATGGACAATTTTCTATCTTTGTTATTTTTAAAAATTGGATATATATAAACCGGTTTAATTATAACTTATAAAACGAAAACATGTTTACTAATTATATTACAAGAAGGTTAGCAATTTTTATTTTTATTTTTAAATAATAAGTAATATCCAATCATTTTCAAGTAATTTTATTTGCCTGAAAATTTTAATAAGAAAAAAAAATTGAAAATTATGGTGGGTAGGTCAATCACGTGGAATAGATGGGCTGCATGTGGGTCAAGTAATTAACCTCACTTGAATTGAATAGAGCAAACACACCCAAGTTTATTCAGACCCTTCAGTCCTCACCTGGCTTTTCTCATTTTTTCTGTTGCTAAAACTCCTTTCATCTTCCCTTGGACCTTTAAAAGATGGCTGAACAAATTTCATTCAGTAATATTGTTGACAATCTTTTGATGAAGTTAGGGTATTTTGTTTTTGCAGAGATGTATGGTTCAAGAGGAGTTTATAAAGCTTAAGGACACACTATCCTCCATCAAACTTGTACTCGTTGATACTGAAGAGGAGCAACAGTAACAACTTGGGTACAGAAGCTTAAAGATGTTTTATGGCATGTTGATGACTTAGCAATGGAGAACTTGTGGAGAAAGAAAGACATGCTGGGGATGCTTTTTAGGTCTGGATGACTCACGGAATGAAAGATATTAGGGAAAGGCTAGATTTCTGAATGCCCCCAAATGAAATCACTGCCAGAAGGGATGCATTCCCTCAACATTCAACAACAACTTGAAATCCATAATTGCCCATACTTTTCAAAAAAGTGCCAAAAGAAAATAGGTGAAGATTGACCAAAGATTTCTCATGTTCCCCAAGTTACTATTGAAAGGAATTGATGGCTAATTCATAAAGTCCAATTGCTCTTCTTATATCAAGCATGCCCTGAACAATATATTTTAGGTTACCTATGCCAAAGTTACTAATATAAAAATAAAACCTCTCTTTCATCAGAATTACTAATTACTGTATGTCATGTTATAGTGCCTTAGGACTATGTTGGTTTGTTTGGGTGTTCTTCCTGAGTGATGCAGTAGGCTTTTAAGTACCTTACTCTAGAAAATCACATTTGGTGAAAGTAACAGGTAGAAGTGCACCTGAAATATTACAACCATTAAGTAATTTATGGAGTAGAACTAATTCATAGTGAGGGTATCGAGTATAAAGAATAAGCACTTCTTCGGAATGAACATTGAACTAAGGTAAAACAGACAATATCCCATTCTTTTCACTTGTTGAGAAAAAATATTTTTAAAAAATAAAGGATATTGAAATAGTTACATTGAAGGGAAAGTGTTATAAAAGAGCATGGGAATGAAAATTTTTGCAGAAGCTAATTAACCATGTTTCAAGGTCTTGAAAATCAAGTAGAGGGACATGGCTATATTATACCAGATACTTTGAATTTTTTTCTTTGTCAAGGCTATTTTACTTCACTTCCCCTTAAACTTCCAAGGCTTGGATTTCCCAATATTAATTCTTTTTACACTTTTTAATTGTTTGGTTGTTTAGTTTATAAGGTATTGAATTGGCATTCAATGAAATAAACATGGATAATATTGTCCTATATATTGGAACAGTTGTCAATATCTTGGTGAATGAAGACAATTATTAATTGACACATCATATCATAAAAATAAGTTACATGTAGCTATCACCAAGTAATTAATTATTTCCTTAAGAGAGTTAGCACAAATAATTCATCTTGAAATATGGTATTAGATGAACGAGTTAGCAAACAAACTTCTAGTGGGATTGTGTAAGGCAAAATGTTATTTCCTTCTTATTTATTATGTTGACTTTTTAGACAACATTGAATATGTAGTATCTAAATCCTATTAAATAGTGTGATAGAGTAATGCATTAAGGCATCAAGTTAATTTATTTTTCTTTAGATTATAGGAATATGCTAAATTTCTAGCTTGGCGCCAATTTTTTTTTTTAAATTAAAAAATTTATGTATTAGTTTACCTATCAAAATGTTGTCTAGGATATATATGTATATAAATTTAGGATGTTTGAAATTGGTGGTAGTCATAAATTTCCCAAATTTGTATATCATGTGGATATATCTTTAATTGAGTTTGTTATGCTTTTAAAATATTAAATTTGCATTTACTTTCATTTGTGGAGTTGTTTTCTAAATTATTGTTTATCCTAATATGTTTTTTTTTTAATTTATATTTTGTAGATTCAGCATACAAAAGTGAGTTGCATTTATATGGTTCTTCCTCGTGCACTTTTCACCAAAATGATGTAAAACTAAATATATAGTAAAAAACTATGAACAACTCAAAGCTTAAGAAGAGTTTGTAAAAGTATGTCGACTTATTTAAGAAAATTCCTATTAAGCTATGTAATCATATTTACTGTATAATTATGGGATACTAAAAGCAAAATACCATAATCGGTATATTTTTTGTAATGATTTAATTAAGTTTTTACTAATGACTTAATTCTTTCTTTATTTTGTATGAAAATTACATGAGAAATTATAATAGCATCAAATATTTTTCAAATATTAAAATTATTGCATTACATATGATGATGCTTCTTTAAAGCATCAAGGTAGAGTAGGAGCTTTTAAAAGTGTCATTATTTAAATGTTGAGAAATAAAAGATGACACTTATTTTGAGTGTCAAGGTTTAGGTTGGTGGATAATGACCCTTCTTTTGAGTGTCAAGTTTATTACTATTTATATAATGACACTTTGATGAGTGTCAAGACTGATTTGAAGGATTTTTCAAGCATCTAATGACACTCAAAAAGGCACCAAGGTATTTAAATGATGATGCTTTTGAGCATCAAGGTTGATAGTTAAAAAAGATGATGCTTCCTAGAAGTGTTAACAAAAGAAGAAATATACTATGATAATCTAGAAGACAATGCTTTAAAGAAGCATCATCTTATACCTTTCTTGATGCTTGAAAGGAGTCATCTTTCCAATTTTTCTTGTACTAATAGAAGTTTGAATATTAACTAGACCTTGAATGAGAATTTGGTTGAAGCTCATTCATGAAGATATATGTACCACATAAGGTTCTCATTTAAAAGAGAAAAAAATTGCATTGTAATACATGTAAGGTAATACTTGCTTTTAGAGGATTTAGCACCATGATTCATGTGATTCAAACTCTTTTACTTGGGTACATATAAGGATATAATATGTAAAGAGAAAAAAAAAAATTGGTTATATATTAACCTTATATTAATACATATTAAGATATATGAACCAAGTGGATAGTCATGTGTATATCCTTATGACCAATTATCAAAAAAATTAAATTTTAAATAACTTCCTACTACCTATTATTTTTCTTGATATTATGGTTATATGGAGTAGATTCAACTTCTTTTTGTCTTCTTTGATAGAAAGAATATCCCAATAGAAAATCAAAGGGATAAAGGGTCTCTAATCTACAAGAAAGTATGTGGTTTTATCCATGGATACAAGGTCCTGGAAAAACTAGTTAAAATTGTTCCAGATAATATATATATATATATATATATATATATATATATATATATATATATATATATTAGAGATGGTAGATTATTTTATAACAAAAGTTCTTTGTCAAATTTGATTGATATGATTGGATGTATGATTTATGGCTTTCATTTATATTTTTGTGTTTCTAAAAATTTGTTCTTGAAGGACACTATCTAGCCAAGAAAGTACTAATCAAACAACATTCCAACACACTAGTTACACTCAATCACCAAAGATCATGTTCCCATTTCTAAAGTCTTCAAATAACAATACTTGGTTCATGGAATAAAGGCTTCAAGATGGGTGGTATTTGTCTATTCTAATATTATATTATTTGGAATTTGAACCTGGAAATATCCTCTATTGAGGACCGGTTTCCAAACCCATTACTATTCCTTCTTTATAAATATTCAATCTACCAAAGGCTCCTTCCTTTTAATTAATGCCTTAATAATTTTTAATGATAATCTATATCTCCTGGCTTGAATTCAATAAAAGTTACAACCACCCACTTGCAACATCAGAACACAAATTATTTGTTTTACTTGAAATATTTTTCTTATTTCATTTTTTCCTATTTTCTACTATTTTTATATGTTATTAAAAAAAATTAAAACAATAAAGTTTATTTGAAAGTTGTTTTTTATGCATTGTTGGAAATTTTAATTCTTTTAATCATTGAAGTTTTATAATTTTTAAGATATTTTTAAGGTTTCCTTTTTCTTCCTTTCTTGTTTACCATTTTGGTTTCCATTATTAATTGATAATAAAGTTGATAACATTTTTCTTATATCAGCTAAATTGTTGTTTTTCGTTTAATTCTTGAAGTGATTTTTTAATACGAAAACATTTTCTATTCACTATTTCTAGGAGGCCATTACTTTTTCTAATGTTAGAATTAATGTAAGATTTTTATTCGATATTTGCTTGTTTTACAATGTGTCAAAAATATCAATTTGGGTCTCTATATATTATACAATGTCATATTTATTGCATATGATTTTTGGTAAATCTAAATCAAGCTTCTCAAATTTTTTTATTTCCTAATTTCCTATTTGATATTCATTTTTTTTTAACAATTTTTTTGCAAAACAATTAAATACAAGTTTTTTTTTTTATATTCAAAAAAAAAAAATATTAAGGAAAGCTATTTGAGATGAAAAAAAAGTTAATGGCTTATTCATTGCACCAAATAGATCATTTGCATTTTAAGAAAATTTTCATTATATAAACAAAATTATGCTTTCAAATCCAAGCCACATTCAGAATATGTGAATTATAATACTGATTTATTGAACAAAAAAAAAAAAAAAAATTGTGTAATGAAATATTCACTATACCAAATGAATTATTTACATTTTAAGAAAAATTGCATTACACAAATATAATTATGTTTTCAATCGAAGCCGCATTAATAATATGCGACTTTTAATGCCGATTTATTAAAAAAAAATTGTGGCAAATTGCACAATAAGCATAAATCAATTTCCAACAATGTTCATCTAATAGTTTAGATAAATTTGAATGCAAAAGAAAATTAATAGTGGAAATATATAGAACTATTCTAATTAAAAAGCGAACATTAATACAATCCAATAGTATAAAAGAACAAAAGGGCATCAAGGCATAATAAGATTCATGAAAAATCATTGAGTTGAAACTAATTAATCTAAATCATTTTCTTTGAGTAGACACTTCTACCAAGCCTTTAGTTTCCTTTAAAACAAATATCACCCACCAAGAACACAAAACTAACACCAAAAGTAGTTCTTATCTTTTGTATTCTCACCTAGTTCTTCTTCTCCCTTGTACTGGTGGCTTTGATGATTGCTGGTTCGACATTCTCCAAAAGCCAACAGATGGTTTGGCCAGCCCACTTGTAGTTGAGCCGTCGTGTGAGCTCAAAGAGTTCATTTGCACATGCATTTGGTAGTCGAATGCTTCGCCCACGTCCCTCCACCTTCACATGTCGATCTGTTGGTTTTTTTGTGGTCGAAACCCTAGGTTTTAGTTTTGTCGCCTTTCTCAAGACCTTTGATTCTTGTTTTGCTCCTAATGGTGCTGCTGGAAGCTCTTCAATTGAATGAATTTTTGTGTTAGTTGGAGTTCCTTCTTCGGTCATAATTTGCGATGGCATACACTTCTCTAGAAGTTGTTCCACAGTAGGAACATCTTCATCCATATCATATAAAAACTCATGAATCATCATTAAGAAAATCAAAAAGAAAAGTTCTTAGCCAATGAAAGACTAAAATATAGAGAAAGAGGAATTGAAATTTTTTATGTAAAACAAGAGTACTAGTCAAAAAAGAAAGAAAACAATAAGCATAGAAATGAATCTAGTTATATTGATTAGCACATCTAACTCTATCTAAATAAGAGAAAGTAGAGAAAGACAACCATATAAATTTAGTAAACATGATTAAAGTTGAATGGATTAAAATGTTAAAAAATCATTTGGTCATTTTAAAGGAGACTAAAATTCTTTTAGTACATCAAAATACTATATTTAATTAAAAAGGATTTGAAAGATAGGGATAACACTCATACCATTAATGACATGCATATATGGTTATTCGATAAAGGATACGTAAAAGAGATTAGTTTTAACATTTATACTTTAATTTTTTTTTGAATATTTTTAGTTGTTTGTTAGTGATATGTAGCATAGTAACTCCAAGATTTAATTATGATATTAATTATATGAATAAATTCTTACTAATAACACTTTATGACGACAATGTTTCACTACATATGTAACTGGCAATAATATGAATAAAGTTTTATTTAACTAGTAAAATAATTAAGATTTTATTGGGCAGTAAAATTAATTTTTATGTTCAAATTATTTGTGATGAAATGAGTCAAACTATTTTCAATTCAAATTGCTAAAAAAGTATAGAAGTGAGTACTCTCTTCATTAGCTTGCACTTAAATCTACAAAATCATTAAATATAAATATAATATCTTGTACAATAATCAATTATTATCACTTTTATATATTAAATATTTTAAATAAACCATTTGTATACCATATTTTTAATATTGAATATTATAAATATATCATAATAAATGTTGTAGAAATGATCACAATGGATATATTGTGTGTGAAGCTTCAATGCTAAGTTGAATCGCACATTGCTCTTAACTCTTAAAGTCAACATTAGGGAAATTTTTTTTTAATTTAAAATTTTAAGTAAGTTGCATTAAGATATTTAAGAATTTATAGAAACAATAATAATTTAAAAAATAAATAATTTTTGAGGTAATGAAAAGCGAAGACCTATTAAAGTAGGCTTTGTTGCTACTATAGGTACCATATATATGCCCTAAGTAGTTGCTTCAAACCCATGTATTTCAAACTATGTTCTAAACTAATTTCAATGTCAATAAATAGACCCTTTCCAACACTAATGCCTTAATCTTCTACAACAGTGATGCCCACTGTTGCTCTTTTTTCTAGCAACACCATTCTTTGTTCTCATTCTTGTCACATGAGACTACTCTTCACCATTTGTTTTGGAGCTATTGCAAAAGCTTGATATAAACTACTTTAATTATCAAAAATAGGGTAGCATCCTTGCTTTCCTTATTTGTTAGCATTTTTATTTAAATTTTGAATTTGAATTTATGCTTCGATGGAAAGTTTTAAAACATCAAGGGAAATATTTTATTTTATTTTGACTTGATTATAGAATAAAATATGTATATGGTAGCTTAATCAAAGTTGAATAATCTCAATATGGTTTTTGAGATTTGGTGAAGAATTAGGAATATTTGATGATATCCTTTTCATAAATAGTTGAGATTTAAAATTTTAAATTTCAGATAAGCTTCTTTTTTGACAAGGATTTCTTAAAATTTTAATTTTAATTTTAATTTTTTTTGGAAATAATTATGTAATCCATTTCCATGTGAAACTAGTATTGAAGGATTAATTAGTTTCCAATTTCAACTTAATATTAAAATGTTAAAATATTTTCAAATTTCTATGGAAGGAAATTATGCAATTCGTTCTTCATGGAACTAAGGTTGCTAAATTAATGCACTTTACATGTAAGCATGGGATGTGGATTCTATCCAAAGTTTGACTTTCCTAAGAATATAGGGTTCTTAAAAAGGCAAGTGGGAGTAATATTTTCTCAAGTTGACCAATCCAAGACAATATAAAGAAGGTTTCCATAACTAGAAGTTCTATGGAATAAAATCAAAGAAGCTTTCAATTTTGTAAAAATCAAAGGAAGAGGATTTTTGCAAACTCATGGTCTCCATTACCAAGTTCATTTTGATGATAGCTTCACACTATCCTAAAGATGAGCAAAGCATGGAATCATAAAACTCAAGGTTTACCATGATAGATTAAATATGGTTTTAGTAAGAATGGTCAATATCTTAAAGATGGAATACTCCACTTAGTGACATTGATGTTGATGATAATGGTTCTATACTTGACTTAAAGATGATATAATAACTATCTAAAGTAATTTCTTTTATTATGATTTAAGTAACCAAAGAAATGATATATACTTCAATAATATTTTGTGGTTGAACAAGGATAGAAGATTGATTAAGCAAGTTCCTTTCCTAGTAAGAAAATCTATACTTGACTAAACTACACTAGCATTTTTATGATAATAGGATATTGATACATATTTTGATATAGTTTTGAAAGCAATATGTTTTAATAATTATGTTAAATTGTGCTATTACTAATGTTTATAATAATGTGTATATTATTTATTTTGTTTCAAGGAAAATGTCTTCTTATAGTCCATCGGATGTTATTTCACTCAAAAATAAATTAATTGGAACAAATTGTATGGATTGGAAACAAAATCTAGACATTGTCTTAACTATTAAGCAATTTATATTGGATTACACTTGAACTTGCTCCTAAGGCTCCTACTAATGACTTCTCATAAGAAAAGAAGGATCTATATTAGAAGTATAATAAAGATGATGACATGACTAAGTACCATATCATGGGGTCACTCAACAACATGTTGTAAAAACAATACTTATCTTGTGCTACTTCATATCACATATTGTACAATTTGTAAGAGATATTTGGAGAAAAGTAATCAATGATCTACTAGACAAACAACCTTTTAGACTATCATGAATACTAACATGGTTGAGGAAACTCCTATAACAGAGCACATAATTTAGATGATCAAGCTCTTCAACAAGATGGGGATCCTTGAAGCTGAGATTGATGGTGAAATAAAGGTAGATATGATTCTTAGACTATAGTGAACTCCTTTAGGTAGTTTAAGTTGAACTATACCATAAACAAAATGATTTTGACTTTGCTTAAACTAATGAAGGAAGTACTCTGTGTGACTAAGAGGATTCTCAAGGCTCTATCAATGTGGTTACAGAGGGTTGCCCCAAGTTTTTCCAAAAAGAAAAGGAAGAATAAGGTAAAGTCTACCAAATATCAAGAGCAAGGAAAGGAAGAGACAAGGGACCAAGGGTAAATGTTTCCTTTGTGGTAAGAAGGGTCACTAGAAAAATGAATGTCAAGAGTATTTGAAGCATAAACCATTAGCCACTTGTCATTAAATCATATTTATTGGTGGATTCTACTATATCTTGGTGTGTAGATTGTGAGGCCACTAACCATATTTGTCATTCTTTACAAGAGTTCTAAAAATCAGAGAAGACTTGAGTGATGGGGAGACATAGTCAATGATTGATTTCCACTTTTTTTTATTTTTATTGTTTTCTCATTATTTTCTTAATTATGTAGAATTTTAATTTTAGTTTAATGTTAATAGAAATGTCAAACATTGTCACTAAATCTTTCCTTCCTTTCTCTATTTGTATTTTTCAACTTTAATTTATAATTTTTATTTTTTAAAATTCATTTATCTGTCTATATATAGATTATTCTTCTCTATATTTTCATTATTTTCAAATAAGAAAACCACTTTATCACAACTGTGTTTTGGAGCATTAAGACCTTAATTTGATAGATCCTTGCAATTGGAGCATGGTTACTCTCTCTCAATAGCTATGTTTTGCTCCATAAGATGTTCTAATCAGTTTATATTTTTCTTACTCCAAATAGATAATTGATAAAGGAATATAAACAGAAAATTAATTTACCTATCATTCAATTTATAATATCTATAAAAATAATAATTCAATTTATAATTAGAACTCAATTCTTGGTTGAGAATTAATTTTCCAATCATGAGTTACAACTCTATGTCCTTTTTTTTTTTCCTTTTAAAATTCGAAATTTTGAGTTTTACAATTTTGCAAATTTTTTTTTTCATTTTCATTTCCTAAGCTATTATTGTTTGTTTGTTTGTTTGTTTGTAGACTATAAAATATAAGTTTGAAGATAGTAGAACTAGTCATGGTTGATAGACTAATTATATGTATAATGTTTTGAAAGTTAAATTTAACATGATACTCTTAATCTGTACCTTAAATTGGTAATTTATAATTTTATTGAGGTCAATAAATTTGTTGCAATTGTACTTAAATGTTTTTTCATTACTTTTATTATTTATTGACTCTTGCAAATTATGAAAAAAAATACAATTTTGAGGTCCCTTTCAATACATTTTTTGGGTATTGCTCTTAGTATATAAATTACATATGCTAAGGGGTTTAGCCTTTATCTGGTTGGATTTTTTTCCTCTTAATTTTTTCATTTTTTAAAGTAATGAACTTCTGGTGTTATATTCTTATAAAGTTCAATAATTTAAACATATGATAAATTTCTTTGTTGACCTTTTTTTTTCTACACTTGTTGGAGCAATTTTTTTTTTTTTTTTTCCAGAGTTTGATTGTTTTAAGATTTAAGTAATGAACTCCAACTTCAATGCTTAATGTGGGAATGGATTTAAGCAAGTATATGAAATTATTTCTACTTCAGTTCAAGTTCTTCAATAAAATTTTTGGCTAGTGCATTGGAATGGATTTCAGTTTTATGTTATGATTATTACTGATGGTTGTAATTTTTCCCCATTTTTGTTTATCCTACATTTTTCTTGCTTTATAATGAGGCAAGTTACAATGAGTGCAAGTACAACTTAAGTCATGAATGGACCAACTTAGTAGAGTAAAAACTTTTCATGTTCCTTAATTTGGAAGTCTTCAAGCATGGGAGGCAGGAGCCAATACTGTTGGAGGTGGTGATTCTAATGTTAAAGATTCCTCCAAAAGCTTCTTGTGGCTAAGGATTTGGTGGAATACCAATGCCTTTTGTTGGAGAAACAAAGGTAATTTTTTTCCTCATACCTTTTCCCTTTTATGCAAAAAAAATTAGAGTTTGTATAAATAAAATTTCCTTTTCATTTTCTTTAAACTATTATTGATAACCTAGATTTATATATTACTTAGTTTCATTGCATTTGCAACTTATTATGAATTAAAATACATAAATATATTATATTGTGAGAAAAAGACAACATATATATCATGGTTTGATTTATATTTATTTATTTTTAATATACTATCTAAAAATTAGGATAAACAACAAAAATACTGATAAAGAGACACCGATATTTAAAACAAATAATAATTAATGATTAAAAAAGATAAATAATTTATTAAATTAGAAAAAATATTTTTTGCAATATACATGGAAGATGTGATATAAAATCAATTATAATTAGTTTTATTTGTTTCCATGCTTAAATAAATTGTTATAATCAGTTTTATTTGTTTATAGACTTAAATTAACTACATACTGATTATTATAATATATTAACATGGTGAATTTTCAATATCCATGTTCTTATGAGAGATGATTTGGTGTTAAAATAGATTCTCAAATTTTAATTCTTAAACCAAATAAGAGAATTAGTGGGATGAAAATATAACACAACATTCTTAAAACCATATAAGTTAGACTGTAATATGATGAAAAAGATAAAAATAAAATAAAAATCATATAAAGATGAGGGGACCAAGTGTATTCACCTTAAGATTGTTAAGGTAATCTTAAAAGTCCCGCTCTTCAATGACATACTATAGAATATGTATATGTGTATTAAAAAAAAAAAAGAAAGGAACCATTTTTCATTCTTGTTTTTGTTTTTTTTAGAAATAAGAAATATTATTAATATTAATAAATAATTGACCTCTAAACATTGAAATAATCTGCTTTTAAATTTATGTCTCTTTTTTTTTGTTTTTCCACTTGATCAATAAAAAAAATGAGTGATGATTGAATGGGAAATTTGACTTCTATAAGAAAGCAATCTATAAAAAGGTTAAATGAAAGAAATACCATGCCTAAAATCTAACCTTCATAATTTCCATATTTTAAAATTTCTAAGAAAATATAACATGAAAATTAATGGCAAGGAAAATTTCTTTTTACATTTCTTTTCTTTATTTCCCCCCTTATTTATAGCTTTTAAATTTCTAGAGAAGTTACCTAACTAGAAGAAAATATAACATGCACTACCTCGACATCCCAAGGGGGGTGCCTATGGTGAAACCTCTCAAACTCTCAACACTCAACGGTCGACTAAAGTGCACAGTGAATGGTGTGGGTGCATCCGAAAACCCTAAGAATGCTAAAACAAGAGAGAAAACACACCGGTCGCACAACTATCCATGAAACCTAGCTCGGGGCTATACAGGTCTTCAATGATCGGACTCCAATCAGCATCGATATGTCGGTCTCCTCCAGAACGCTCCCAAACATCGGTATAGCCCGTCGCTAGACCCTACTCCTAACCTCTATCTCGGTTAGAGTACAAGCACACACAAGGCCTCACACTTGCAAAAGTGAGAACCGAAATGAAGGAAATGACCGAAACTAGAGGGTCGGAGATAAGGGGATAGTTGTGTTACCCACACGGACAAGCAACACGCAATCACACAAAGGAAGGGTAGTCATGCACCATACAGTCAAGCAGAGTACAGGTATATCACTCAAATCTACACGCAAGCTAATCGAGAAGAATATCTGACAATGATAGCATGCTCCATGATAATCAAGATAATATATAGCCGAGAGAAACAATCATGTCAAATCAAATGATATACAATGGTGAGTCTATACATGTGAGGTGATCAGAACAAATATGGAAAAATCAGGGTCACAATGCTAAGCAAGGTAAGATGGTCAGTCAATATAAACAACATATCGATGTCCCTAACAGATATAGCAGTGATGCACCAAAAGAATCGCAACATCAGAAACCTTAATCAAGATAATCGATCATCATAATCAACATATCAATGTCCCTAGTAAAAACAAACACCCAAGCATGCATCAAGTGTAATGATATCAAAGGCTCTCAATGTGTAATCAAGAAATAGGTACCCACTGATCGACCTATCAATCGCCACGTTTGCTTCATCCTAAGTTCAAGCTTGACCCTCTAAAAGATCCCCAGTGGAGTCGCCATTTTGTGGACCTCGCATTTTGGCTCATGCGTTTCCCACTCGATGGCGAGCTGGATTTTTATTTGAAAAAAATTGATTTTTATTGATTAAGAAAATGACTTGGAGTCGCCACTTATTTTTATTTTATTTTTAAAGGGTAAACAAAATAAGAAAGAAAAACCCTAAGTGTGACTCCTTATTCTGGAAAAGGTGGTCTGTGAAAAACCGGATCGGGTTCGGGGGTCAGGTTACTTATCGGGAAGGTACGGTAAAGACCGTAGCACCCCTCTAAGTCCTTAAAAACGGGTCTCTACTAATAAAATGAAGCTGACGTGGCAATTGATGTGTAAATCAGAGAATACCTAGAATGTATGCACGTATGAAAATCTGAACACTCAATGAAGAATGATCAAAGTGAGAGCGGGGCGTACCTTAGCATCAACCGATCAATGTGCTATCACAAAAAATTGGGTCAGTGTACAATAAAGAGCATAAACATAACTCACATGTCACTAAATCTAGCACAAAAGTCATCACATGTCACAATTCATTCAAATTGATTTTTATTTTAAAGAAAATTCTTTGATGTAGGGCCCCCACCAAAGCCCGTTTATTTGTGCATGAATTAATTCCATAAATTCCATTATTCGGAATTACGGAATTTAAATTCATGTTTATTTTAAAACGTTTTAAAATCATGAAAAATTCGAAAGTGACTTGCCGAAAAGAAAATGGCGGCCAAATTTTATTGAAAATGAGATCTTGGTAACCTAAAGAAAATGCTCTGAGGATGAAGAAAAATATGGAAGTTGGAATTATTTGAAGACCGGAAATTTGAAAAGTTATTTACAAGATAGAGTTTGGGAAAACTCTTTTAAAAGAAAACAGGGGATGAGGAAAGTAGCAGGATGACACGTGGCTTAAAAAAGAAAAGTTGCATGCCAAAGGTGGCCATGCAACTAGAAGTATGCAATGGTGGACCCAGAGAAGAATGATTCTGGCAGAGATGCGGGCTCCAATGCTCCTTGACATCCTCAAGCACATGGAAAGGCTCATATGGCCATGGTGATTGCTAGTTTTCTGGAACATCGTCTCACAATATTGCCAGTGACTGATCGGGTTCAAGGTGTGTCAATTTCAAACCCACTGAACATCGATTGGAGGAAGAATCATGGAAGGTGCCGCCCCTACTACATGATCAGAATTCAATGGCATCTACAACTCGTCATATTTTCGATGGACCCGGGCCGAGTGGGTCCTGATGAGAACTTTCAGAAGACACTGCCTTTGTTTGCCATGAAACATTGCGACTTGACCCAGATTTTGCATCATCAAGGTTCATTTCAGGTTCAACTCATCTCTTCCATGTGCCAACTAAAATTTTAGCTTTCTTCTGAATATCAGAATCTTATGGCTGCGTAAGTGATTCATAAACTTGCCAACATGGCAAGTCTGTAGCGCATGGAGATTCACAGGCGGCTTGTCTAGTGCACTTCCTGCATCTACATCCAATTCATTGCCCCCAATGATTTAACTTGGACATCATCCGTCTATCCAAATATCCATAGCTGTTTGTCCCCTCATTTACAAGAATACATTCTGCCCATGGTTCTTTGCACTTTCCATCTCAATCGGCTTCTTCTTATAGACATGGCACCCTTATTAAAAACTCCTCAACATGGCATCTTCGTCAGCATCAGCTGACATGAACAGAATCTTCAGAATCTTCAGTTCCAATTGCATCTGGAACAGCTTGAAGCAGTGCAAACTTAGCGTTCTGGATATTAGAAACTGATCTGTACGAACTCCTGCTTTCTAAAGGGAATATACGCCTTGATATAGTAGAGGTTTTACCACAAATGGAGCTGGGGAAATGCACTGATCATCTATGTCCCAGCAGGTATCAACATTATGACGTATGTTATCACAAGAACATCCACCATTTACGCTAGAGGCATTGTCATAAGGAGATTGGTAACCAGTTGCCTCTGAAGACCTCACTTCAGGAAAACATGATTTGAAGGGAGAGACTCTTTTTAAGCCTTGAGAAAAGAGACTTGTTGAACGACATTCTCTTTCTTCTATATCCAACAGCTTGACAAGATGGAATCCAAGTTTTTGGAGTAGTACTTCAAATGATCCCCAGTGGCTGTACCGATTTGATCATACGCATCTTTCAAGTTGTCACTGCAAGGAAATATCCATGTATGCACAGAGTTTCATGGATATCTAGCTAAGGCGTGCTGCTGGAGGGGTAAGAGCAGGAGACTTCAGCGTTTTGAACACTTGAGACATGTTGGTGCAGGTGTGGAGCTACCAGAATCTGATTTAACTTCTTTGCTAGATGGGAAATGGAGGATGACACAACAAGGAAAAAGAGATATGATGACATTTATAATGAGTCACTATAAACATAGGGTGTCGCTACAACATAGCGTCACCTTATCCACTGACACCATAGAGGGTACCAATTGGTGACGTATTTGGAAGCGACACCAAAGCAGATAAATGGTGACACATTCAGAAGCAACACCATATATTTAGATATATAAGGTGTCATATTAAATGCATCACCTTTTAGTTATGGTGTCACGTTAAATGCATCACCTTTGAGTTATGGTGTCACATCATTGTAAATGATTATGGAAGATATGGTTGTTTTTTATTAATTAGCCTGTTGATTTTTGTAATGCTTATTAACAAATAAGATCAACTTGTGTATATTTTGTCCATACATATAATAATCATATCACATTTAACTTATATTTTCGTAATGCTTATGGATTAACCTCTAATACATTACATCATCCAGTGATATTTGTATATCAAATGTTTACAAAATGATAGTACATCAAACCCACCGAAACTAAAAAAGAAAAGTGAATACATATTAAAATATGATTTAGAAATGTTAAGCATTCCAACATTCATGTATACCTGCATTTCATATGCATAAAACCGATTAATCATAAAATGACACAAGAGTTGCATCCAAAAACCCAAAATTCTCAATACCAAATAAAGTAACATTGATGTCCTATAATGTATGGCATAAGAGTCACATCTAAAAACCCAAAATGTTGTTGTTTCTTTCTCCTTTCTTTTTATTCTTCATAATGTCTTCCCAAGAGTGTATACCTGCATTTCATAGTTTAATGAGATTTAGAGTTTTATTGAAAATAAAAATTAATTGATGTTATAAAAAATAAACAAATCTAAGTACTGATGTTTTCTTTTTTCTTTTTCCCATTTTGATATAAAAATAGTTTGTAAAGAATAAGTAATGTTATACAATACCAATGGAAAATTCATATAACAACTAAGGGACTCACCATGCATGATCATGATTTATCAATATGATTCATGATTAGTTATAACACAAAAGAAGTTAATTCTCCTCTAATTTCATCAAATTCTACCTAAGAATATGTTTTTTTTTTAATCATAAAACTGAAATCAAATGAGAATAACATTAATATCATAATAATTGGAAGTATGAAACTAAGTACAATTCATTAAATGAGTAAAACCTTTAATACAATAATTGTAGAATCAACAATTATCTCTTTAATGAATCTCATAACAAAGTAGTCACATTTGAACTCAAATAAAAACAATTTAAGAAAATAAAAAATAAAGCAAAACTAGAAAATCAAAAAATAAATCTAAAATTTTAGAAAATAGTAATCTTCCACTTAAAGTCTGCGCTTTTTACATTTATTTTTTTATAATTCATTGTGCTTTTAAAAATCATTTTTAACATTTAATTCTTTTTATATATATTTTTTATTTCTTGGATGAATTTTTTTAATTTCAATATTTTTTTAATGTTCATTTTGTGAAATAACAATGTCCATTAAATTTCATCTCAATTATATAAAATAAAATTTTAGTAATAGAATATAAAAATGCTTTCAACTACTAATATGAGAGGACATGATATTATAACAAGCTTGAAGATTGTGTATATAAGACAAAAAACCTAATTCATTATTAAAAAATGTTAAGAGAAAAATTAGTATGAGAAAGAATTAAAGAACCTTTCATAAAAATGATTAATTTTTCAGTCATAACTCCAATTAATATTTATTTTTTTAATTAAAATAATTAATAAATCCGGATATGAAAAATATGTTCAAATAAAAATAATAAAAGATTAAAAACATCAAAGGAAAAGATATTTAATATTTTAAATTTTACTTTTGATATTCTTTAGATCAATAAATTATCAAATATCTTTTTCAGAAAAAAGAAAAATGAAGAAAATGAAGAGTTTTATGGAAGGGATTGGAAAATTTTTTGTAATAAAAGGATTTTATAGAAATTTCCTAACCTTGAAAGGAAAATTCCATCATCAATCTCAAATTACTCCAAAATTTGGTCAATGCATATAAAAACAATAAGAAAAGAAGACAAAAATAAAACAAATTTTTAGAATCCTTTTGAGGGAGATGACAATATTGAGAATAATTTTCTCAAAAATTATTTTCCAAATATTACCAACCAATATCTTCATCACAACATATTATAATATTCTTAGAAAATAAACAAATTAAAGGAAATTTCATAGAAAATCAAAAGAAAATTATAAAATATCTTTTTCAAAAAAAAAAAGTTTTATGGAAGGAAAATTTATGTAATAAAAGGATTTTATAGAAATTTTTTAACCTTGAAAGGGAAATTTCATCATTAATCTCAAATTACTCTAAATTTTGGTGAACACATATAAAAACAATAAGAAAAGAAGGTAAAAATAAAAAACAAAAAACATATTTTAAGAATTAAAAAAAAATATGAATAGGACAAAATGAGATATTAACCATAATACCATGTAAAAGAATTAAAAAAAAAAATCAAAATATGAGATTTGATCATTTTTATAATCATAAAAATTTTCATTCCTATTTAAATTTTAAAAAACAATTCATTTACATTAATAAATAGAAAATAAAATTAATTTCTCATTGTTAATTCCAACATTCTAAACCAACTCCAACATGATATGGAAACTATTTTATTTTTCCTTTTGTGGGAGATGACAATATTGAGAATAATTTTCTAAAAAATTATTTTTCAAATATCACCGATACATATCCTCATCACAATATACTATAATATTCCTAGAAAACAAACAGAAAATCTCATCAAAAGAAATTTCTTGTAAGATCAAAAGAAAATTTCATACTGTAAAATGTTTATCCCTCATTTTGAGTATAAAAGATATTAAAAAATCATTCATTTATCTTATTTTCATTCGTTTTGGGGTTTATGGATTTAACAATGAAACAAAAGATATGGTGGAATGTTAAACCTAATTTTTACTTTCCTGCAACTCAATAAAAAAAACACTATTTACACAATCTACATTACAAATATATCAAATCAATGAATGTAAATCAGTTGTGCTAATAAAGATTTTGGCATTAATTAAAAAAAAAAAGAAAAAAAAATGATAGATCTAAGAGATTTTGGGTTACCTGAGATTCCACAAAGTAGAGAAGAGCAGTTGTGTGTGAACTATGGGTGTGAGAAGAGAGGTAGAAGAAAGTTATGGTTATGGGTTATGGAATGAGATTTTTTTGGATTGTGGGAATGTGGAAACAATGAGTTTTTTTTTTTTATATACTATCATTATTCTCAAAGTGGGCCCATTTAGTTATAATATTTTAAAAATTTTATTTTATATGGTGTCACTTTTTTAAAATTGACACTAAACTTAAAATTAATATCATCTATCCTAATTAAAATTTTTTATATGATGTGTCACCTTTATAAATTTTAAGTCATATGGTGTCATTATTTTAAAAGTGACACCATAAATTATTTTTGTTGTAGTGTGACGCGTGGCCCCTTGGTTTCATGCCAAAGGTGGCCATGCAAAACGGGTCATGCTTGTAGGTCCAGTGCACCAGTGGGTGGATACAATACCCAGACAACCAATCTTATCAAGAGTTTCAACTATGCTACCAGCAATACATGTCCCCTTTGCTGCTTCTGTTCCTCGGCAGATTTCATCTATCAACACCAGGCTTCTTGAAGTGGCTCCAGTGATTATAGATCACATCTATGACATTTCAATCTGAAATGAACTTTTTCCATCAACTGGGCTATCATAAGATTTCATGCGAAGCATAATAGAATCAAAATGAGGAATCAAAGCCGATTCTGCAGGCACCATAAATCCACATATTCCAAGTAATGCGGCTGCACAAATTGATCGAAGCAAACTTGATTTACCACCCCCATTAGGTCCTGTCAAAGGAAACAATGATTTCATATCAACTGTATCATGCACAGCACTGTCTTATGCCACGTCCAACCAATATGGTGATAAACCAGTTATCTTCATCCAATTAGCTCCATCCAGAGGTTCCATGTCCTTAGACCTATGCAACTCTACAAGAGAGGGGAAAACCCATTTCCTTTGGCATTTTGAATGTCAACTATATCATGTGAGCAAACGCCAGCTTGGAGTCCATCAAGCAAGCCTTGAACATAGTCATAGAAGTAATCTGGGTCATCACAAACAGAAAATGCATGCATTTTTGCGTTCAATTTACTGAGTTAAGATCCCAATGATAGACCCGCAATTGTAGCTCCACTGCCACACGCGACAACAATATCATCAAATCCTACTTCATCGGTCCCAGGTGGAAGCTGCTGCTCGGCACATTGTCTTCATCTGCTTATGACATTCCTATCTTCATGGCCTCTTTGAAAGAAGGAGCTCCAATGGGAAGAATCATAAACTCCTGTATTGCGAGTTTATTTCCTGCATGTGAACCACTGTTGATGACATTGAATGCAGGAACTGGCAACACCAAGTGCTTGTTATCATGCAAGGTTTGCAATATGCTTGTAAAGGGGAATATTCTTAACAATGAGCCCAGCTTTGATGCAGATGATTGATGTTAGTAGAGCACCTACTTTTGCCTAACAACATTAGAAAGAAACCCTTGCATGCTGTCCAATATGGCGGACAGACGAACCAAAGGAGCCATGTTCATGACATAATCCCGTTCCCAGTCCATTTGATGCTCGAGTCCTTCCAGCAGCACCTAGTCTAGAGGAAGACTAAAGCCACTGACGCTAGAGAGAGAGATGGCTATGGCGTCGTTGGAGGAAGCAAGCTCACCCACGTGTCCAACCATCATGACAGATTCAGCCTGTACTAAGTATTACGATAGAACCACAGCAACCGTGGGCGCAGCTAAGTGACCTAGCCTCCTCCTCTATTCCCAGCAGCCTGAATTGCAATAGCAGCAGACTCGTCCACATTGACATCAACCTTACTTTCATACTCGGAAGCTAACAACAGCCTCGGATGCTTTTGAGTTAAATGAAGTCGATAACTGGGGTTTCTCATCTGCCCAGCTCAATGTCCCCGTTATCTGAGCATCTACCTTGCCCAGAACCTGCTCGCTTACCTCCAATCAACAAAAACGCAACAAAGTCATGGATCTGATCCCCCAGAATACGTCCTCTACCACTATGGACAGCTTGAGAATCCAGACATATTAAGCCAATACCCTCTTCTTCACACATAAGGGGCAACCTCTCCCATGATCAAATACCAAAAACAGATGAGGGTTGCAAAACAGAGCACAGAGCAGGAACAAAAGGACTCATGAAAGTTGCGTTTCATATCTCAATTAACGAGCTTATGACGCAGAGATGGATAAAAAAAATGGGTTTCAAATAATTTGCAAAGAGATCGAAATTAAAACGAGATGACCAACAACTCATAAAACAGAGTCCAGAGGACAAGTTAGAAACCAAATGCAGGATGAGGGTGAGCAAACACAAATATTGAAAGAAAATAGGTAGGAGTTTCACCTGCTTGCATTGATATGTCAAGATAGAAACTCATGATAACCAGTAAACATAATAAAGTGCCATGAACATAAAAGAAACCTCAGATTACATGAATAAATACCTGTATCACCCTCTTCCAAGGCTATTCCTCTGTGTCTTTCTTCAAACAGCTTTCATGAACTCTCTCTAAAGCTCCTGGAATCCCCCTCTCCCCAAAGCTCCTCCGCTACTACTCACAATACTATCATTTTCTCTCCAGAAACCCTGCTCTGTTTTTTGGCAGTTGGCTCGCTACCCAAGCTCAAGGAATACTCTCCAAAACTATCTCATCCTCTCAAGGTCATAGCCTCTTTCCTCTAACTAGATAAGTTCCTCTGTAAGTCCTTCGCCGTTCTCTAGCCTTCCCTCCTAAGCTCTCATGAAAAAAACTCCCTCACTCCAGTCATCCCTCCCTGTAACCAGCCTGATACCCTTTTTTTTTCCAAGCAAAGGATCTCCTCCCAAAAATCTCTAGGCAGCACCCCAAAAGCCCTCTCGTTCTCCTGGTTCCTTCTCTCTCAAGTTAAACTATCCTCCTCACCAACTCTCCAGGCCGCTCTCCCCTAAAGCACCACCACCCTACTCTCTCTGCAAAATCCCCCTCTCATACGTTCCTCCCAGCTTGCACTAACGGCCAACAGATTTTCTCAGAATCACCTTTACAGGTGTCAACCCTTGATTGCTCCTCCAACTCCACTATTGTGATTCTCTAGCAGCTAGTCAAAATGTGACACGTGGCTTCCCCCAGATGGTGGCACCTGGCTAAAAGCAAGCTGCAGAAAATGAGCCCCAAATGGGGGTCTACAGTCAACGTGTTATTCTATTCATAATTTGACATAACTTGTTTATTTAATGGGTTAATAATATCGAGTTCACATTAAATCATTAAATGGATGTTAGCGTTGAGAAAATTTTCAATATTTTTTTATTTTGATATGCCACCCCCAATAGAATGAAATAAAAAAATTATAAAAATTTATAATTCACTTATCGTGTTTTGCTATTAAGTGATTAACTAGATCTCTATTACTAAATGAAATAAGTGGTTTTTCATTTTAAATGGTATAAGACTTTCATTATCAAATGCACTTAAAAGGGTGGAATCCACCATTGTTTTCTACATTTCAAAGGTTAGTTCTTTATCAAACACCCTCTAAGAACTTTGGAAAACATAAATAGTAGACAATTCCTGTCACGCCCCAAGACCCACTCCGAGGGCGTGATGGTCATTTCACACTTCAAACCCGAAGGCTTACAGTGTAACCTGACCCAAACAATTATCTTGTAATCGGAAGTTACCAATTACCAAGTACTTGTTCAGAATAGCGGAACAAAATCTAAAATCCTGAAAATTCGATTTCAACACTAAAACATCCACAATCCAAAATCCATTGTCCAAAAATTTGCAAACTTAAACAATTAAAGTACTAAAACAAACTTCAAAATCGCCAAAACTCAACTTTGAACTAATATAAAATTTAAAGGATCAAAATCCAAATAGCTTCCAAATACCAAAAGATCCAAATGAACATAACTAAAGTTAAACAAAATCCAACATAAAATCCTAAGTCAAATCCTAATGATGACCATTCCTCACCCTAGCCATCACTCCTTACCCAAACTAAAAGTACCTAAAAAATTTTCAACAATTGGGAATGAGCTCACAGCCCAATAAGGAATATTAATGCAGTTCATGGATCAAATATTTCCATTTTCAAATAGGAGATATCGTTTTTTATTTCTCATCAAATATAAGAGTTTCAAAAATACCAATATATTTAAATTTCAACCAACCATTTTCATGTCCAATTCAAACACTTTCACATAAGATTCAATCAAATCCATTCAATTTTTCATTACTCTAGTTATCAAATATCAAATGCCCAGTTAGGTGGGACTTTTCAAATGGGTGGTTAGCCTCAAATTGTTCCTGGTGGAAGGAACCAAACACTACTAGTACTAGTAACCTCTAACCAAACCCCTAGAGGCTGGGGTCCAAGTCAATTACATTCCCACCATGAAATGTAAAGGTCAACTATTATATCCCATTGACAGGGCCAAATAGTCAACTATTATATCCCGTTGACAATGGCCAAATAAACCAGAGTGATGTTTTTGTTCAAGTATTCAAATTTACACAACATAATATCTCCATATTTTGTGTCATAAATAAAACAAAATATTCCAACATAATATTTAGTGCAAAACAGTTTGATCCATGCATGGTAACAAAATATCATTTTCTTTTCCACAATTCAAAATAACATATAAAATAATTTAATTTTATAAATATTGCATTAACTTCCTTTACCTCAAAATATGCAAAGACCTTGAAGGAAAAATAACCCTGAAAAGTTTACTCCTCACCTAACACAATAAAACGACAACTATTACTATTTACTTCAAAATATAAATCTGATAATCCTAAAATTTCTAAATGTTAAGATTAATATTTCTGATTAACAAAGTAATAATTTAATTACTCTATTCCTTATTTAATTATAATTTTTTTTTATAATTTAAGTCAAAGAACACCTCATAACTTAACTATTTACTATTTATTTTACTAATTAAATTTTATTCTATTTATTAGCTTAATTTTACCAACTAATCTTGTACTTCACTTTATTTACATAAACCTGTATATATAAATATTATTATTATTGCACTTCCTAATTCTTTGAATTGCTACCTCATTTCTTAATAAATAAATAAAAATATGGTTTATTATTACTTAACAATTACTAGCAAGAACCTATACCTCATCAAAAGTTCCAACACCTAGTTCCACATTATACTAGTCTTCATACTTAGCATTACTACCCATTCCTAACACTTGTACCTCATTTTTTTTTTTTCTTTTCTTTTCTACCCATTACTACTTTATTAATATAATATATATATATGAAAAACATTCTTTTTACACTCTCTACCACTCCAGCACATGAGAATTTATTTTTTATTAGTAAAATATTATTTTCTCACTCTCTCATTCCCACTGCACACGGCATAACCAACAAGTCTTTTTTATTTTATTTTATTATTTTTTTTTTATTATTCTCTGGCTATCACCTGCTGCCACAACACGCCCAAAAATTTCCTTCATTTTTTTTTACTCAGATTTATTCTTCTAAATTTCAAAGTTTCTCAATTTCCAACAATAAACTGCCCCATGTTCATAATTTAATTTTTTTTTTTTTTTTACCAATGAAATAATTCATGTTCATGAATTTTCAATGTTTTGATTTAAAAACTAAATAGACAAACCCTAATCTAGATTTGGGTTTTCCAAAAGATATTTAATGTGTTTGAAATTAATCAATGAATCTAAAATATTAAACTAGGGGTTAGAATCTTACCTATAGAGATCTGTTCTTCAACCCTGAATCTGATTCCAACCTACGTTCTCTGAAATTCTGCGAACAGGAACTCTATTCAGAAAAGAACAGGAAGAAATAGAATTTCTAATTTATACCTAAGGTATTTATTCGTAAAATTACACTTTTACCCCTCTTCCACTTTATTAAATTAATTAATTAACTAATTTAATTATTATTAGTAATTTCCTAAATTACCCTTAAAAAAATACTTGGGCGTTACATCCTCCCCTCCTTAACAAAAGTTTAGTCCTCTAAACTTGACATACCTGAGTCTTGAAATAATTGAGGATGTTTTTCTCTCATCTCTTCTTCTAACTCCCAAGTGGCCTCTCGGATACTATGATTGCTCCATTGGACCTTTACCAACTTGACAACAGCATGTCGCAGTACCTTATCCATCACATCCACAATTTGAACGGGTACCTCTTCATAGGTCAAGTCCTCAGAAATTTGAATAGGCTCCAACTCCACAACATGAGAGGGATCATAAATATACTTCCTCAAGGTTGAAACATGGAAAACATTATGAATCTTAGATAGACTTGGGGGCAAGGCTACTTTATATGCCAAAGTGCCTACTCTTTCTAATATTTCAAACGGACCCACAAAACGAGGACTAAGTTTTCCTTTTCTCCCAAATCTCATCACAGACTTCATAGGTGAAACTTTCAAGAACACATGATCACCCACCTCAAACTCCAAATCTCGCCTACGATTATCAGCATAACTCTTATGTCTACTTTGAGCTGCTTTTAATCTTTCTTTAATCAAAGCAACTTTTTCAACAGTCAACCGCACAAGTTCAAGCCCCAAAAGTTTCCTTTCTCCAACATCATTCCAACAGATAGGAGATCGACATTTTCTACCATACAATGCCTCAAAAGGTGCCATCCCAATGCTAGCTTGAAAACTATTGTTATAGGCAAACTCTACTAAAGGTAAATGATCATCCCAATTACCTTGCAGGTCCAAAATACAAGCTCTCAACAAGTCTTCCAAAACCTGAATTACCCTTTCTGATTGGCCATCAGTTTGAGGATGGAAAGCAGTACTAAAACTCAACTTAGTGCCCAAAGCTTTTTGTAGACTATACCAGAATCTAGAAGTGAAACGAGGATCTCTGTTAGACACTATAGAAACTGGTACTCTATGCATTCTCACAATCTCCTTCACATAAAGAGAAGCTAAATGATCTAAAGAAAAGTTGATTTTCATAGGCAAAAAGTGAGCAGACTTTGTCAACCGATCAACAATCACCAAAATAGCATTATTACCCCCTAAGGTTCTTGGCAATCTTATCACAAAATCCATGGTAATATGCTCCCACTTCCACTCAAGAATAGCAAGTGGCTGCAAAGACCCTGCTGGTTGCTGATGCTCAGCCTTCACCTGTTGACACACTAAACACTGAGCCACAAATTGTGCAATATCACGCTTCATACTTGACCACCAATAGTTTTACCTCAAATCCTTGTACATCTTTGTCCCTCTTGGGTGGATTGCAAACTTGGAACAATGAGCTTCCTCTAAAAGCTCACTCCTTAAGTCTTCATCATTTGGGACACAAAGTCTAGTCCCTAATCTCAAGATCTCATCATCTGACAAAACAAAATCAGGCTTACTGCCCCTCTTAACTTCCTCCATAACTTGCACTAATTGGGAATCATTCTTTTGTAGGGTCTTAATTCTCCCAACTAAGTCTGGTCGTACTCTGAAATTTGCTACAAGTGCTCCTAAGCCTATAACTCGAAAGTGGACTTGTAAACTCCTCAACTCTTCAAGTAACTGCCTTTGACAGCCTCTAATAGCTGCTAGAGAACCAAATGACTTCCTACTCAAGGCATCAGCTACAACATTCGCCTTCCCAGGATGATACTGAATAATACAATCATAGTCCTTAAGTAGTTCTATCCATCTTCTCTGTCTCATGTTCAACTCCTTTTGGGAAAATAGATACTTCAAACTCTTATGATCTATGAATATCTCACAAGTTTCACCAAAAAGAAAATGTCTCTAAATCTTAAGTGCAAAAACCACAGCAGCTAACTCCAAATCATGAGTAGGGTAGTTCCTTTCATAAGACTTCAACTGTCTAGAAGCATAAGCTACAACTATCCCATGCTGCATAAGAACACAACCCAAACCCTGATGAGAGGCATCACTATACACCACAAATCCTCCTGAACCTGAAGGGATAGTCAAAATAGGAGCTGACACTAATCTATTCTTCAACTCTTGGAAGCTACATTCACAATCATCAGACCACTCAAACTTAACTCCCTTCTGTGTCAACTTAGTTAAAGGTAGGGCAATCTTAGAGAACCATTCTATAAACCGCCTATAGTAACCAGCAAGTCCCAAGAAACTTCGAATCTCAGTCACAGTACTAGGTCTTCTCCAATTAGCTACAACATCTACCTTTCCAGGGTCAACTGAGATGCCATCATTGCTTACCACATGCCCAAGGAAAGAAATTCGGTCTAACCAAAACTCACACTTCTTCAGTTTAGCATACAATTGCTTATCTCTGAGGGTCTGTAATACAATACTCAAATGACCTTCATGCTCCTTTCTACTTCTTGAGTATACCAAGATGTCATCTATAAAAATCACCACAAACTGATCTAGATAGGGCTTGAATACCCTATTCATTAAGTCCATAAAAGCAGCAGGTGCATTAGTCAAACCAAAAGGCATAACTAAAAACTCATAATGTCCGTATCTAGTTCGAAAAACAGTCTTGGGTACATCTTCACTTCTAACCCTTAACTGATGATAACCAGACCGAAGATCAATCTTAGAGAACACACAAGCACCTTGTAGCTGATCAAACAAATCATCAATCCGAGGAAGGGGATACTTGTTCCTCACTGTCACCTTATTCAACTCCCTATAGTTAATGCAAAGTCTCATTGAGCCATCCTTCTTTTTCACAAATAGAACAGGAGCTCCCCAAGGTGAAACATTGGGTCTGATAAAACCCTTGTCTAATAACTCCTGAAGCTGAACTTTCAACTCCTTAAGCTCCACAGGTGCCATCCTGTATGGGGCCTTAGACATAGGACCTGTTCCTGGTACCAGATCGATGGTGAACTCCACCTCTCTCTCTGGTGGCAAGCCAGGCAAATCCTTTGGAAAGATATCAGGATACTCTCTTACTATGGGTATGTCTTCCAACTTCAAATCACTTTCATTACTCATCACACTAGCCAAGAATCCTTGGCAACCCTTCTTGAGCAAGCTACTAGCTCGCAAGGCTGAGATCATACGCAGTGGTCTGTCCACATGCTTCCCTTCAAAGCTAAACTTAGGCTAACCAGGAATACTAAACGTCACCCTTTTCTCAAAACAGTCAACAGAGGCATGGTAGGAAGCTAACCAATCCATCCCCAAAATCACATCAAAATCCTGAAGGTCAAGGAGTACTAAGTCGGCATTTCCCTATAACCAATCATCACAATACAATTTCTAAGCATTCTACTGGCCACAACAGAATCTCCCACAGGAGTAGCAACAATCAAATCAAAGTCCATGCTAGCAACAGGCAAACCCAACAAACCAGCAAAAGATACTGAAATAAAAGAATGTGTTGATCCAGGATCAATCAAGACTCTAGCAAATAAGGTGTGGATTCGGAGAGTACCTGTCACCACATCAGAAGTGGCCTGAGCATCTCGATGAGTCATAGCAAACACCCGCCCTTGGGCTTTGGGTTTCTGTTTATCCTCCTTATTTTCCTCTTTAGGCTTCCCAGTGATGAACTTCCTATTCTCTGGACAATCTCTGATCAAATGTCCTTGCTTCCCACAACCAAAGCAAGCTCCAATCTCTCTATAGCATGGCCTACCCCCATGCTTCTTACCACAAGTATGACAAGCCCCATCTAAATTCTACGCTGCCTTCCCTTTATTCTGATTTCTTCCTGATGTAAACCTTCGTTGTGCTTGATTACCATGAGCACCATCACTTCTATTTCGCTTCCTTTGCTGTTCCATATACTGATGAAGCTCCTCATCATCTTTTTCTGCTATAAGGGCTCTATCAACAACCTCTGAATAGACACCAAGCTTCAGAATAGATATCTTGTTCTTCAAATAAGGCTTCAATCCATCCTAAAACTTTAATGCCTTTTCCTCCTCTATAGCAATCAACTGTGGGGAAAAACGTGATAACTCTGTAAATTTGGCCTTATACTGAGCCACAGTCATATCCCCCTGTTCCAAACAAATAAACTCTCCCACCTTCTACCGCCTAACACTGTCAGGGAAATACTTCTTGTAGAAAGCCTCCCTAAATTGTCTCCATGTTATGGGTCCTTGATCCTCCAAAAGTCTCCTAGTCATACGCCACCAATGATCTGCCTATTTATCTAACATAAAAGCTGCATAAGAGGCTTTTTGCTCCTCAGAGCAATCTATTACACCAAAGAATTTCTCCATCTTAAGGATCCAAGCCTCTGCCTCTGTGGGATCTATAGCACCAGAAAAGTAAGGAGGACCCAATTTCTTGAAGTCATCAAAAGAGCTACCCCTAGAAGATGAAGAATGTCCCTGAACATTAGTCCCAGCAGCTCGAGCTTGGCGTTCAACTAAACCAGCTAGTGTCTCAAGATACCTATAGATCCCTTCTGCACTCACAGGAGGCAAACCCTCAACTAGAGGTACATCATCATTAGCCTCACTGTTTTGTGAAGAAGCTGCTCTTTTTGGTGGCATGATATCCTAAAATAATAAGGCATAACTAAATTAATCACTAAAGAACCAATTAGAAAATTTCCAAATAAAGAAAGAATTGGAATTTATACTAAATGAAACTAAAACTTAAACAAATGCGTCACTCATCTATCCCCAATCTAAACCAATTCAAATTCCCATCAAGATCAAAACCTAGTACTCTGATACCACTCTGTCACGCCCCAAGACCCACTCCGAGGGCGTGACGGTCATTTCACACTTCAAACTCGAAGGCTTACAATGTAACCTGACCCAAACAATTATCTTGTAATCGAAAGTTACCAATTACCAAGTACCTGTTCAGAGTAGCGGAACAAAATCTAAAATCCTGAAAATTCGATTTCAACACTAAAACATCCACAATCCAAAATCCATTGTCCAAAAATTTGCAAACTTAAACAATTAAAGTACTAAAACAAACTTCAAAATCTCCAAAACTCAACTTTGAACTAACATAAAATTTAAAGGATCAAAATCCAAATAGCTTCCAAATACCAAAAGATCCAAATGAACATAACTAAAGTTAAACAAAATCCAACATAAAATCCTAAGTCAAATCCTAATGATGACCATTCCTCAGCCTAGCCATCACTCCTTACCCGAACTAAGAGTACCTGAAAATTTTTCAACAATTGGGAATGAGCTCACAGCCCAATAAGGAATATTAATGCAGTTCATGGATCAAATATTTCCATTTTCAAATAGGAGATATCATTTTTTTTTTCTCATCAAATATAAGAGTTTCAAAAATACCAATATATTTAAATTTCAACCAACCATTTTCATGTCAAATTCAAACACTTTCACATAAGATTCAATCAAATCCATTCAATTTTTCATTACTCTGGTTATCAAATATCAAATGCCCAGTTAGGTGGGACTTTTCAAATGGGTGGCTAGCCTCAAATTGTTCCTAGTGGAAGGAACCAAACACTACTAGTACTAGTAACCTCTAACCAAACCCCTAGAGGCTGGGGTCCAAATTAATTACATTCCCACCATGAAATGTAAAGGTCAACTATTATATCCCGTTGACAATGGCCAAATAAACCAGAGTGATGTTTTTGTTCAAGTATTCAAATTTACACAACATAATATCTCTATATTTTGTGTCATAAATAAAACAAAATATTCCAACATAATATTTAGTGCAAAACAGTTTGATCCATGCATGGTAACAAAATATCATTTTCTTTTCCACAATTCAAAATAACATATAAAATAATTTAATTTTATAAATATTGCATTAACTTCCCTTACCTCAAAATATGCAAAGACCTTGAAGGAAAAATAACCCTGAAAAGTCTACTCCTCACCTAACACAATAAAAAGACAACTATTACTATTTACTTCAAAATATAAATATGATAATCCTAAAATTTCTAAATGTTAAGATTAATATTTCTGATTAACAAAGTAATAATTTAATTACTCTATTCCTTATTTAATTATAATTTTTTTTTTCTAATTTAAGTCCAAAAACACCTCATAACTTAACTATTTACTATTTATTTTACTAATTAAATTTTATTCTATTTATTAACTTAATTTTACCAACTAATCTTGTACTTCACTTTATTTACATAAACCTGTATATATAAATATTATTATTATTGCACTTCCTAATTCTCTAAATTGCTACCTCATTTCTTAATAAAAAAAAAATCTGGTTTATTATTACTTAACAATTACTAGCAAGAACCTATACCTCATCAAAAGTTCCAACACCTAGTTCCACATTATACTAGTTTTCATACTCAGCATTACTACCCATTCCTAACACCTGTACCTCATTTTTTTTTTCTTTTCTTTTCTACCCATTACTACTTTATTAATATAATATATATATATGAAAAACATTCTTTTTACACTCTCTGCCACTCCAGCACATGAGAATTTATTTTTTGTTAGTAAAATATTATTTTCTCACTCTCTCATTCCCACTACACACAGCATAACCAACAAGTCTTTTTTATTTTATTTTATTTTATTTTTTTATTATTCTCTGGCTATCACCTGCCACCACAACACGCCCAGAAATTTCCTTCATTTTTTTTTTTTACTCAGATTTATTCTTCTAAATTTCAAAGGTTCTCAATTTCCAACAATAAACTGCCCCATGTTCATAATTTAATTTTTTTTTTTTTTACCAATGAAATAATTCATGTTCATGAATTTTCAATGTTTTGATTTAAAAACTAAATAGACAAACCCTAATCTAGATTTGGGTTTTCCAAAAGATATCTAATGTGTTTGAAATTAATCAATGAATCTAAAATATTAAACTAGGGGTTAGAATCTTACCTATAGAGATCTATTCTTCAACCCTGAATCTGACTCCAACCTACGTTCTCTGAAATTCTGCGAACAGGAACTCTATTCAGAAAAGAACAGGAAGAAATAGAATTTCTAATTTATACCTAAGGTATTTATTCGTAAAATTACACTTTTACCCCTCTTCTACTTTATTAAATTAATTAATTAACTAATTTAATTATTATTAGTAATTTCCTAAATTACCCTTAAAAAAATACTTGGGTGTTACAATTCTAGTTTGAATTACTATGTTAGTATATAATTAAGTTTCTCAACTCTGTATTCATTTATTAAAAGTTCTAAAAACAAGGTAAATGATATATATAAAAAAAAAAGGAAGAAATAGAAAAAGTGTAAGAGAGAAAATTTAAAATGAATGAATAACACTGTGGACCCTCACCCGATCCATCGGACCGGCGCGACTTGCTATTAAAAGAAAAGAAGGAATGAAAAATTTGGAGTTTTCCAGTTTTGAAAAACCCGCCCTCGGTGAGGAACGGTGTTGTATGGAGTCGCCACTTACTTTTTATTTTTATTTTTAAAAAGGGGAAAATTAAGTAAGAACCAAAACCCCTAATGACCCTAGTATGGAAAAAAAACGGTCTGTGAAAACTAGATTCTGGGTCCGGGGATCAGGTTACCCATTGGAAAGGTACCTCATGCGAGGTAGCACCCCTCTAGGCCCGGAACTCGGTCTCTACTAATGAATTGGGGTATGTGGGAGCATATGGGTCAAAGATGAAACCCTAGGCTAAATAGATGTCATGAATCACACAATCCTAATTGGTATTTGGCATGCATATGAATTCAACCAACCCAAAACAATGGGTGCGTACCTGTGGTCCCCAGCCATGCGCTGCATAAAAGGTCAGCCAAACACAGATAAACATGTAACAAAAATTCAGGATTAGGCACCATACATGCATATGATTCAACAATCAAAACCAACGATACGTACTTGTGGTCCCTAGCCATGTGCTACAGCAGAGGGTGAGTCAGCCACGCAACATGTATTCAAAATCAAGCATCAAATTTTGTGCCAAAAAGGAAGAAGGCTGGTTGAGATCAGGTAATGGACTCCCCAAATGTCATACAAATCAAACTAGACTTACCTAGACCACCCTACCCATAACTTCAAAATTTCCCATACTAACTGAAATCAAACACTGACTTAAACCTTCAAGATGGCTCACAAGTGCCCTATAGCAAATGGGTTTGAGCCCCAATGGATAAGGGCTCGAAAAATGCCAAAAACGAGGGCTACCTAAAGTCCTTCAGCAGAACAGGTTGAACTAGTTCTCAACTGGTACAACCTATTGAGAAGAATTCCAAAATTTTTCTAGAAAACTCCTAAATGAGTGAGGATTCAAACAAAAGAAACGGTTCTCAATTCCGAGCCCGGATGAGTGAGAACCGGACCAAGAAAGGCAGGTGTTCCTCATGGCTGACAGAGGCAGCCAGTTATGGTGCTGAACCGGTTGAACCGGTTCCCAACTGGTTCATCTGGTAGATAAAAAATCCCAAATTCAGTTGGAAAGTTCCTAAGTGATTAAGGAAGCAAACAAAAGAAACGGTTCTCAATTCCGAGCCCGGATGAGTGAGAACCAAATCAAGAAAGGCAGGTGTTCCTCATGGCTGACAGAGGCAGCCAGTTATGGGGCTGAACCGGTTGAACCTGTTCCCAACCAGTTCATCCGGTTGATAAAAAATCCCAAATTTGGTCAGAAAGTTCCTAAGTTATTAAGAAAGCAAAAAAAAGAAACGGTTCTCAATTCCGAGCCCGGATGAGTGAGAACCGGACCAAGAAAGGCAGGTGTTCCCCATGGCTGACAGAGGCAGCCAGTTATGGGGCTGAACCGGTTGAACCTGTTCCCAACTAGTTCATCCGGTTGATAAAAAATCCCAAATTCAGTCATGAAGTTCCTAAGTGATTAAGGAAGCAAAAAAAAGAAACGGTTCTCAATTCCAAGCCCGGATGAGTGAGAACCAGACCAAGAAAGGCAGGTGTTCCCCATGGCTGACAGAGGCAGCCAGTTATGGGGCTGAACCGGTTGAACCTGTTCCCAACCGGTTCATCTGGTTGATAAAAAATACCAAATTAAGTCAGAAAGTTCCTAAGTGATTAAGGAAGCAAAAAAAAGAAACGGTTCTCAATTCCGAGCCCGAATGAGTGAGAACCAGACCAAGAAAGGCAGGTGTTCCCCATGGCTGACAGAGGCAGCCAGTTATGGTGCTGAATCGGTTGAACCGGTTCCCAACTGGTCCATCTGGTTAATAAAAAATCCCAAATTCGGTCAGAAAGTTCCGAAGTGATTAAGGAAGCAAAAAAAAGAAACGGTTCTCAATTCTGAGCCCGGATAAGTGAGAACCAGACCAAGAAAGGCAGGTGTTCCCCATGGTTGACAGAGGCAGCCAGTTATGGTGCTGAACCGGTTGAACTGGTTCCCAACTTGTTCATCCGGTTAATAAAAAATCCCAAATTTGGTTAGAAAGTTCCTAAGTGATTAAGGAAGCAAACAAAAGAAACGGTTCTCAATTCCGAGTCCGAATGAGTGAGAACCAGACCAAGAAAGGCAGGTGTTCCCCATGGCTGACAGAGGCAGCCAGTTATGGTGCTGAACCGGTTCCCAACCGATTCATCCGGTTGATAAAAAATCCCAAATTCGGTCAGAAAGTTCCTAAACCATTCATAACCAATCAAAAACAATCATGTGTGGCCTTTATTATCCACACCCAATCAATACAATCTTCATATCAAAGGGAAGAAAAGATGATGAGGAAGGAGAAAAACATATGAAGACGAGGAAGATAAACTGTCAGCAAAGAAAATTCAGCATGCTTACCTCAGAATCTCCACCAAATATGATCCGTGTATGCCAATGATGACTCCCAAAACTAAGATGCTATCATTCTCCTCTTCAAAGAAATCACAGTGCTGAAGCTTTCCCCCACACCCTCAACTCAGAAGATGCTCCTGACCTTTTTGTTTCTCTCACCAGCAAAATTTCCCCTCTCTCTGAAAATGCCAAAAGGTCTTTTGCTCTCCTCTCTTCCCACCTTTTATACTCATACCCCTCTCAGCATTTGAGCCTCCTGGGTTCCTTCCCCTTCAGCACCGAAATCCCCTTCATCAGTATGGGAACCACACCCCTCATTACTTCTCTTAAACTTACAAGGCCAGCTCACTCCCTTCAGCTTTCAGTTTGCTTCACCACCAAGAATCCATATGGATTCCTGGTGGGATGTAAGGAACCCAAACCAAGGCCCAAAATGGACCCACAACATTGCCCAAAACCAATCTGGAGCTTACGGGCCTGAGCCATGTAGGATTTGGGCCCCAAAATTACTAGAATTAGTGTTTTACCTCAGCTGACTCAATGAACCGGCTGAACCGGCCGAACCGGATGCCCACCGGTCGAACCGATGGCAAAAAATTTTGAAAATTTGACATAATGTTCCTAGAAGAGTAAGGAATCCATGAAAAAAATGGTACATGATTCCAAGTTCGGAAGAGGGAGATATGATCAAAACAATTACCGAAAATCAGTGTTCTACACTGGCTGACTCGATGAACCGGCTGAACCGGCTGCCAACCAGCCGACCGGTTGCAAAAAATTTTGAAAATTTTACAGAATGTTCCTGGAAGAATAAGGAATCCATAAAAAGAAACGGTTCTTGATTCTGAGTTTGGATGAGGGAGATACGATCAAAACAAGCCCGAGTGCTCCGAACCTCAACATGCCCCTATAAACTCCAACTAAGCTAAAACATCGGGATGACCCCACTTCCTTCCTATAGGGTGATGTGAATGACTAGGAAAATGGCCACGATGACCCTCCAAAATGAACCTCATACGCACCACAATGGACCACAGACAAGCCCACATGAGGCTCGGACACCGACTAAGCCCAAAAGGGGCCCTAGTGGTGCCATATGAGAACGATGGGTGCAGGTGACGTCCAAAGGATAAATGCCAGTGTCGAGGGACAAAATTGAGGGTCTACAAACACCATCTATTATCATGTCTTTATCATAATGATGTCAACTCATATAACTTATTTAATAAATGAGTCTTGAAGTCATTTAACCTATTTATTTAATCATGAATTAATTGATTGAAAGGGGTGAAATGATTCCAATCTTGTAAATCTAGCCTCTTTGTCACGTTTGAACTTGAAAAGTAAGTCATTTTTTACACAAATGTCTTTTAATCCTTAGATTATTTATAGGTAAGTTTTAATAGAGAAGTTCATTTTTGCCAAAAAATGATAAGGGTACTGAAAAAAGGTAAAGCACTAAATACCACTTGAAAAACTATTGAAAGTCCAACAAGGAATACCTAGAGGGCGTGAATAGATGATTTAAAATTTTAAATAAAGATTTATATGTTATATTCAAATCTTCTTATCCCAACATATTAAAGGGATATTCAAAATATCCAAAAAGGAGTTCACCCCAAATATTTATAGATAAAGACTTGATTTTTATGTTTAAGAGATACCTTGTGATTCATTAGGGATAATGTAATATAACTATAATATCTAAAATATACTGAGATATGTTAGGGATAATAATAATTATCAGAATAACTACCATAACAAACTCAATAACAATCTCAATAAATCAAACAAAATTTATTATGAGAGTTAGGAAAACAATAATTGGTTATAGGTATAACCAACCTAACAACCTCAATAACCAACTAACCAATCAATCATAAGGTTATCAATATCATCAATCAGGATGTAAACAGTAATAAAAATACATGCAATTAAGCATAAGATTTTTATATGGAAAAACCCCCACAAATTGTGGAGATAAAAAAACCACGAGGTCTAAGACCTACCAATCTAAATCCACTATTCGAAATTAAGTTACACGGATTTACCTAGTCATTTTACCCTAAAAACTTACTTTTCAGCACCTACAACTTGATCCACATCCACAACGCCACAATTCCATGTTGCTCCCTAGTAGATTCTTCGGCCACTCTGAATGGATTAAGGTCTTTAACCCACGATTCAAAGATTCAAATCCTTGAATGAGAGATCAAGAATGATGTGAAATCTCATCAATGAAACCTTGTCAACTAAAGTAAAATCTCTAATGTCCAATATCTCTACTTTTTTATGTTTAACCCTCAAAGGGTTATAAGGGAGGTATTTATAGGCAAAAGCCTCAAGAGTTTCGATATCTTAGGTTTTCAAATTAGAATTTGAGTGAAATTCATTCAAAATTTGTTTCTAAACTCCGTAGGACTATCATGATCACTTGAGCGAACTTACACTACTTGAGTGGGATTAACCGCTTGAGCAGCCCTTGTTTTCTTTAAAAAATCATTTAAAAATATTTTAAGTTCAAAAATGATATTGAACCTTCTTATACCTCAAAGGAACCTAATATGCCACATGTCAAACCTTTTTAGACATACCTGTGACTTTTTGGTTGGACGAACAACAACTCTTGATCTTCAATGAAGAACAAGCCACTATCTAAAAAGACTTCTATAACCAAACATAAATTGGAACAAAATTGTCAACATATAAACAACATTCAATGTCCTAACAAGTACTTTTGCCAAAATTAGTATTTTTTAGGTTTAAAAGATATGAAAGCTTAGATTTCCAAATTGAGGCTTATTTTATCCATTTAATTCAATTAACCCTTTAATCATTATCTATATAAGACAATTATGACATAAATCATTTATAACTCATTAATTTTGTGGTGTCAATATGACATAATTATCATGTCAACCCATAGGATGGACTTAACCAAATAAATCAATTAATTTATATATTTTTAAAAATAAAAATATTTAAAATACTTTTTATCTTGTAAATAAGCATGGCACGATGGGTTGTTATAATTATTGTCAATCTATATGGTGCATTTACCTTTGTTATCTTTTTTAAATCATAAAGGAACTAAAGGAAATTGGACAACCTTACTAAGGGAAAGATGCACTCAAACATGTGAAGAAAGCTCTTCGAGCTTTCTTTATATTATAGAAAGGGTGGTCTACAATCAAACTTCAAATATCCTATAAAGAAAATAAGGGCCTCAAAGCTAAAGCTTGGCTTTTTCAAATATCCCATTAATAAAGATAGGGGTTTAAAGCTTGACCATGTTGCTGAAGACATTAACGAGACTTGAGTAAAGTCTTCCTCATTGAAAAAATATCCATAAAGAAAGAGGGTTGTCCCTTGTTGTGAGTGATTGAACTTTTTGTCTCCACTCGTTACCTACTAAACAAGTGTTAGAGCAAGAGAGTTAGAGAAGCCTTCAATTTAATGGCTCCCCCATTTCCCTTTACCCTACTCTTTCATTTCTGCTTAAGCTTCCACAGTATGGTTGGTTTAGGGGATTAATTGATTGGATACCCAAGAAACATAATCTTTCCTAAGTCCTAGTTCAAGTTGAGTTTGACTCTTATTCTTAGAAAAAAAAAGTAACCTTTAATAGTGAGGCTTGCATGAGCTACAATCGAACTAAAGCGTGTTAGCGTAACCCTTTCCTTGCAGCTAGTGTACTTTTACTTTATCCCCATACCCATAAATGAATGCTACATATGATGATATGAAGATTGATGGAGTCTAGTGAGAGTACAAAAATTAGTTTGATTTGCTTTAAGAGGGCCAATCAAGGTAAGCCCTTTTAAGTTAAGGATTGTTGCTTATCAAGAAGGTAATCCCCTTTGTTGACCTTTGGTTAATTCATAGTGTTGCCCTTAGGCAACATTATACCTTCCACACTACAAGATTGTGGATCTACAAGACACTAAAGGGATCAACCTTTGAAACTTAGTCAACATAGCTTCATGTAGATGTTCTTTGGACCTAGAATCCATCAATAAAATGAAATAATGGTGAGCCTAGGGTGACGAACATGGCTCAAGAGTTTCTATACAAACAAAAGTATGCAATTCCAACCCTCTTCTCCCATGCTGAGTCATAGGTAACGCCTCGTAAAGCATGAACAAGTTTTCCTTTAGGTGAAGGCAACATAAATGCATTGGTCACATAGGCTTGAAAGTACATGCTTGTGTCCTATTCAGTTAATTCCTTGGATAGCTTTGATCTTTGTCAGATCCATCTCTATCTCTTTATGGCCCAACATAAAATACTTCTCTTCCCAGAACCAAACATTGAAGATACTTGTGAAACCAAGGTTTGGTTAATCTTGATTTTGATGATAACAAAACAAAGTTTAGAACTAATGATCATATTTCAAGTGTGATTAGGCACGACTATTTCCAAAGTGACAATCACAAAGACAAATCAAACCAAGGACAAATCATGAAGAAGAAGACCACCTCAAAGAGAAGAGTTTTTCAAGAACTCAAGGTTCATAAGATCTCTTTGTAAGGTTGTTGGTGCACTAGGACTTTCATGCATTTCATTATTTATTTATGCACCAAAATCATCCAAGAGTAATATTGTTTTAAATATCTTTAGAATTGGATGATTTCATGTTTTCAACTAAAACCTTGTGTTAAAAGGTTTTAAGTTGAAAAAGGTTGGGTGTTGAGCCAAAAAATGGCTCAGCTGGTTCAACAGGTTGAGGAACCGATCGACCGGTTGTGGTCATCTGGTCGAGGACAGATCGAGGGAGGCCAAAAAGTTTCTCTCTCTCCTAGTGGCCTTCTCTTACCGGTCGAGGTCTGGTTGAGGCTAACGGTCACTTGCTGAGCATTTAATGCTAACGGCTAGTCAACTGGTCGAACCCCTAAACGGCTAGTTTGACTTTTCTCTTCTATAAAAAGGCTCCAAACTTCATTGTTAAAAGAGCTTAACCTTCTCAAATCCTTCTTGATTATATTTGAGCCTTGGAAGAGTATTTTTTAGTGCACCATTATTTCAAAACTTGCATATCTTTAGTGCACCATTCAATCCTAGTTTTTCTTGTATCATTTGAGCTTAAAGTTTTTATGTTAGGATTTTTGAGAGATCATTCATTTGTAAATCTTTGAGAGGAAGTTTCTGTCCGGTCGAGGGAGACAAAAAAGTTTCTATCTCTCCCATTGGCCTTTTCTTCTCTGTCGAGGTGATTCTTTTACCGGTCAAGGTCCGATTGAGGCTAACGGTCACCTGCCAAGCATTTAATGCTAATGGCTAGTCAACCGGTCGAACCCCCAAATGGCTAGTTTGGATTTTCTCTTCTATAAAAAGGCTCCAAACTTCATTGTTAAAATAACTTAACCTTCCCAAATCCTTCTTGATTATATTTGAGCCTTGGAAAAGTATTTTTGAGTGCACCATTATTTCAAAACTTGCATATCTTTAGTGCACCATTCAATCCTAGTTTTTCTTGTATCATTTGAGCTTAAAGTTCTTGTGCTAGGATTTTTTAGAGATCATTCATTTGTAAATCTTTGAGATGAAGTTTCTCAAGTGTGGGGTATCACTTGAGGGGTTGTTCAAGAAAGGGATATCTCTTGAGAAGTGTAAAGGGTGCTTGGAGCCAAAAGTCTAAGAGGGTGAATTGGAACCATAATCCAATTGTATTGCTTGAAGGCTTGGTTTGGAAGCCTTGGATTAGTGGAACCTCAAGTTCAGGATTGAAGCTAGAGGAGAGTGGATGTAGGACGGGTTGCACCGAACCACTATAAACTCTTGTGTTTGCATTCTCTCTTCCCTACTCTTTAATTTATATGCAATTGTCTATATGTTGATTATTATATACTTGCATATAATTGTCTCTTGCATTCACTTGTTTAAATTTGGAAAAGAGACCATCACCCTATTCACCCCTCCTCTAGGTTGATTACCATAGGTTGGATTAGCCTAATATTCCCAACAATTTGTATCAGAGCAAAACTTCTTATTTAAGACTTAACCGTCTAAGAAGAAATGGCTAATCCATCAAGCTTATCCCACATTGAAAGTTTTTCAACCACCCGACCTCCATTTTTTATGGGAACCGATTATCCCTATTGGAAAACCAAAATGACTTGGTTTCTCCAATCTATTAATCTTGATTTATGGGATGTCATTGAAGATGGTCCCCACATTCCTTCAAAATTAGAAAATTGAGCGATGGTTCCAAAACCTAAGCATGAATGGGATGAACTTGATAGAAAGAAAGTTCAATTAAATGCCAAAGTCATTTTTATCTTACATTGTGCTATTGATAGAAATGAATTTAATCGTATTTGGCATTGTAAGTCGGCTAAAGAAATTAGGAGACTATTAGAAAACACTTATGAGGGAAACAACCAAGTTAAAGAGTCTAGAATCAATATCCTTGTGCATGATTATGAATTATTTTCTATAAAGGATTTTGAATCTATTATTGAGATATTTTCTAGGTTCCTTGTGATTGTGAATGAACTTGAAGCCTTGGGAAAGACCTACACCGAAGTAGAGAAAGTCATGAAAATCTTAAGGTCTCTACCAAAGAAATGGGAAACAAAAGTGACGGTTATTCAAGAAGCAAAGGATCTCACCAAACTTTCACTTGAATAACTCATTGGGTCACTCATGACTTATGAGATAGAATTGTACAATCATCAAAGAGTTGAAGAAAATGAGAAAAGTATAGCCTTCATGGCTTTAACAAATGATGATGAAGAGGAAGAGAGTGAAAGTGAAAGTGATGAAGACTCCATGGAAGAAGAATGCACAAATGAAGATGCCAACATGTGCTTCATGGCTTTGAAAGAACATCAAGATGAGGTAAACTCCAACTCCAACCATTTTGAATTTCAAGATGCACTTCAAGAATTATATTTTGATCTTGAAAAACTTGTTTTCAAAAATATTTCTCTTAAGAAAAAGAATTCTTGTCTTCAAAATGAGCTTAATGAGCATAATGAAAATTTTGAAAATATTGAGAAGGCAAAAATCTCTTTTGAAAAGGAAAATGAGGAGTTAAAATTTTTTAAATGGCCAAAAGACTTTTGATATGATTTTGGCAAATCAAAAATGCATTTTTGATAAAAAGAGGCTAGCCTATAAGCTTTTCAAAAAAAAAAAAAAAATCAATTTAAAAATTTTTTTTTTAAAAAAAAGAAGCCTCTAGTTTTTCACCTTCAACTATTTGCAATTCTTGTGAAAAATGAGGTCACATTAGTAATATTTGTCCCTTAAGAAGATCTCCTCATGTTTTTCAAAACTCTAAATTATTTTGGATTCCAAAAGGAAGAAAGACTAACCCTCTAGGACCCAAAAGGATATGGATACCAAAGGTTACTAAATTTGTTTTGTAGGGATCCATGCAAGAAGGAGGATATGCTTACCTTGGAATAAATGCATTGATAATATTGGTAATGGTATCCCTTCTAAAGCTTAATTTGCAAAATCATGTTTGCTAACACTTGGTATATTTTTTTTTGGTATCACTTTGATAAAATTGGCATATTTGTTAAACCAAGGTTTGGGATTAAAAAGAAAATTTTTTACACCTAGGCAAAACTAAATGTTCATATGCTTGTATGCCCTAAAAGTGTTATTCAATGCATGTTATATATCTTTTTAAATGTATATGTTCTCCCATATATATTTTTCCAAATCATGCTTTAAATTGGGAATGCTCTAAAGATGAACAATCTTTTATTTGGAAACTATTCTCAAATGAAAAAGGGGGAGATTCATTTTCATGAGAAAACATATCATGCTTATTGTTTATTTTTTAAACTTTTGATAACATGTGATTCCCCTTATATACTTTATTGAAACTTTTTGTTGATGACAAAAAGGGGAAGAAGTAATGGTAGGTTGCTAACTTGCGAAGATATTTCAATATTGTTTTAGCAATCCTATTCATAATTGATACTATGAGCTTTATTGATTTTATTTGTATGCATCATATTTAATAATAATGTCTTGCCAAATTGCTAAATTGCTCTTTATGCTATTTATGTTTGATTATATCTTTTTTAGCATCCTTAATATACTCCTTGAAGTTTCTAAACTTGAATATTTTCTACATTCAAAGGAGCATATATTGAGGGGGAGCTTTTTAGCAACCTTGGTTTTGTCATCATCAAAAAGGGGGAGATTGTGAAACCAAGGTTTGGTTAATCTTGATTTTGATGATAACAATACAAGGTTTAGAACTAATGATCATATTTCAAGTGTGATTAGGTAAGACGATTTCCAAAGTGGCAATCACAAAGACAAATCAAGCCAATGACAAATCATGAAGAAGAAGACCACCTAAAAGAGAAGAGTTTTTCAAGAACCCAAGGTTCATAAGATCTCTTTGTAAGGTTGTTGGTGCACTAGGACTTTCATGCATTTCATTATTTATTTATGCACCAAAATCATCCAAGAGTAATATTGTTTTAAATATCTTTAGAATTGGATGATTTCATGTTTTCAACTAAAACCTTGTGTTAAATGATTTTCAAACTTGTGTTAAAGGTTTTAAGTTGAAAAAGGTTGGTGTTGAGCCAAAAAATGGCTCAGCTGGTTCAACCGATTAAGGAACCGATCGACCGGTTGTGGTCGTCCAGTCGAGGACCGGTCGAGGGAGGCTAAAAAGTTTCTCTCTCTCCTAATGACCTTCTCTTCTCGGTCAAGGTGATTTTCTTACCGGTCGAGGTCCAAGTGAGGCTAACGATTACCTGCCAAGCATTTAATGCTAACGACTAGTCAACCGGTCGAACCCCCAAAAGGCTAGTTTGGCTTTTCTCTTCTATAAAAAGGCTCCAAACTTCATTGTTAAAAGAGCTTAACCTTCCCAAATCCTTCTTGATTATATTTGAGCCTTGGAAGAGTATTTTTGAGTGCACCATTATTTTAAAACTTACATATCTTTAGTGCACCATTCAATCCTAGTTTTTCTTGTATCATTTAAGCTTAAAGTTCTTGTGCTAGGATTTTTTAGAGATCATTCATTTGTAAATCTTTGAGAGGAAGTTTCTGTCCGGTCGAGGACCGGTCGAGGGAGATCAAAAAGTTTTTCTCTCTCCCAGTGGCCTTCTCTTCCCCGTCGAGGTGATTCTTTTACCGGTCGAGGTCCGATTGAGGCTAACGGTCACCTGCCAAGCATTTAATGCTAACGGCTAGTCAACCAGTTGACCCCTAACTCGACCGGTCGAACCCCCAAACGGCTAGTTTGGCTTTTCTCTTCTATAAAAAGGCTCCAAACTTCATTGTTAAAAGAGCTTAACCTTCCCAAAGTCTTCTTGATTATATTTGATCCTTGGAAGAGTATTTTTTAATGCACCATTATTTCAAAACTTGCATATCTTTAGTGCACCATTCAATCCTAGTTTTTCTTGTATAATTTGAGCTTAAAGTTCTTGTGCTAGGATTTTTTAGAGATCATTCATTTGTAAATCTTTGAGATGAAGTTTCTCAAGTGTGGGGTATCACTTGAGGGGTTGTTCAAGAGAGGGATATCTCTTGAGAAATGTAAAGGGTGCTTGAAGCCAAAAGTCCAAGAGGGTGAATTGGAACCATAATCCAATTGTATTGCTTGAAGGCTTAGTTTGGAAGCCTTGGATTAGTGGGACCTCAAGCTCGGGATTGAAGCTAGAGGAGAGTGGATGTAGGCCGGGTTGCACCGAACCACTATAAACTCTTGTGTTTGCATTCTCTCTTCCCTACTCTTTAATTTATATGCAATTGTCTATATATTTATTATTATATACTTGCATATAATTGTTTCTTGCATTCACTTGTTTAAATTTGGAAAAGAGACCATCACCCTATTCACCCCTCCTCTAGGTTGATTACCATAGGTTGGATTAGCCTAATATTCCCAACAATACTAAAACCATAAATTTCTATGGATTGAATCTTATACTATTGCACTTTATAAAATAACTTCCTCAAAGTACCCCTTTACTTATGTGAATGTAACTTGTTTGGGTAGAAGTTGTGTTGATTGCAACATACTTAATCAACCACATACCATCTAAGTTCTTACTAGAAGCATCCCTAATTACTCTCATTTTGAAGTATATATTTGGTCATTGTTCATATGTTTTTTTTTTTAGTTTCTTTAAAGAAAGCAAGTCAAGTGAACTACTGAAAACATGCAACTAAGATTGGGAATAAAGCTTTTGCACTTTGCCCTTAACTCCTTCAATATCGAACCTACTACCAAAGATTAAACCAAAGAAGATATGAGATAAACATAACCTAGAAAAGAAAATTTTTGTATCACCAAGGGTTTGAGACAAAGATACCCCATCTCCCTCTTTTTTGTTCTTACAAGTCATGGAAAGGGTTGTTTTTCTTTTTTTCTTTCTTTTTTTTTTTTTTATCATTTTAAAGTTGTCATTTAGGAAAAACCTTTTTATTATCATCCCAAGTGCTACAATTTAAGTATACCACATCTCATTTTTGCTAATGATTTGTTAGTTTTGGAGAGAGCTACTCCTAGATTTATGACAACAATTAAGGCAACTTTGATTTAGTTCGAAAAATTATCAAGGCTTAAACCTAATATGCAAAAAAGTTGAATAATTATAGTTAAAAAGAATGAAAAATGTATTTTAAAAAATAAAATTTATGAATTAAATCCTAAACAAGTAAACAAGTTTGAATCATTTTTATACGTTCAACATATGAAGATAAAATTTAAAATTATGATATTTTGCATTCCAAAAAAATATTCAAAAATAAGAATTAACTTAAAAGCAAATCTTAGTAAGATATCAACAATGTATTAAGACTTTAAAACAAAAAAAAAACCACCACCCAGCTCTCATAATGTTTCTCTCACTCATTATCTATTTTGCAAGGGGTGGTATATCAAAATAAAAAATATTGAAAATTTACTCAATATTGACATCTACCAAATGGTTTAATATGAACTCAATATTATTAACCCATTTAATAAACAAGTTAGGTCAAATTATGCATCAAGTGATTTTTTTGTTGGTTTTAATCTTAATTCCTAAGTCTTTATAGAGTAGTTGTGGTCTTAATCGATCTGATGGCCAATTAACCTAATGTGTTGTACTAGGATTGGAACATATAGCTTTTATATATTTTCCATGCACAAAACAAAATGACAACAAATTAAGAGTGACAATAGCATGTATCTCACTCGATGGTAAGATTCATTTTTTATTAGTGAAAAACTAATATTTGAAAAAAAAAAAAAAAAAAGGTTGGAGTCGCCACTTATTTTTGTTTATTTTTAAAAGAAAAACAAAATAAAAATTAAAAACTCTTAAGTGACTCATTTTTTAAGGAAATGTATATCTATGAACAACCAAATCTAAGTCTAGGAGTTAGGTTACTTATTAGGAAGGTACAAATATAGTAGCATTCGTCTAAGTCTTAAAGAGATCTTTACTAAACAAGTGAAGGAAATAATGATAACCATGGATACCAAGAAACACAAGCAAAAAAGTACAACAAGGCATGGTGATAATGAACAAGAAACTGATTATCAATATGTGGGTCATATACATCGAAAAACCATAGGATCAAGGCTAAACAAGTAAATAGAACCCAAAGATATAACATACAATAACAAATAAATTAAATAATTAAAAAGGGGTAGAAAGTGTACTCAATAATGGCCACAACAAGGGTAGCGAGCTTACATAGAAAAAAAGGATTAGTTCATAAGCATAAGAAGAGATATGACACCAAAGTAGGCATCAAACAACATGTACAAGATATATACAACTCAAATCAAAGGTCAATGGTATTTAAATTAACATAAAGAGGGATTAATTTACATAAACATGCAAAAAGGTTAAAACATGGCAACAAACATACATTGATAAAATAAATTTATCTAAAATAGGTAGGAGGTGATCATGTTACAAGGATGAGTTTATCTAACAAGTATATATAAGATGTCTAGAACTCAAATCAAAAGCCAAAGAAGGCCAAAAATGCACCGATGAAGACTAATTCAACAAGATACACAAAATGGTGCAAAAGCAAGTCAGCAATGCTAGTATGTGAAATGTGAGCTTAGTCAACAAACCTTGATGCAAAAAAAAAAAAAAAAAAAAAAATTCAAAGACCTATAGCTCAAAAATATTTCAAAAACCCAAAGAGCCCAAACATACACCCAAAGATACAAATTTCGCTAAAAATCCTATAGCTAAAAAACATGGTAACACGATGCAAATGAAAGAAATTGAATTATTTGATAATGTTAAAAATGAGATCAAAGTCAGGTAAAAAGTTCTACAACATATTCAAGGTGTCTAGAACATATTTCCAAAGGTCAAAGAGCTCAAACATGCACTATATGTTATAGATTTCACTAAATATCCTATAGCTCAAAAATGGGCAGCACAATGAACATGCAAAAGATTGAATTATTTGATAAGGTTAAAGATGAGATAAAAAAAAAAGGGATTAAATTTCTACAACATATTCAATGCAATAGATTGAATTATTTAATAAGGCTAAAGATAAGATAAAAATCAAGAATTTATTTATTTATTACAATGTATTCAAGGTATCTAGAACACATTTCCAAAGAGCCCAAATATGCACCATATGTTATAGATTTAATTAAACACCTTACAACTTAAAAACATGGTAGCATAGTAAGCATATAAGATATTAAATTATTCAACAAGTATAACAAAGGATTTGTTAATATAGCCAAATCTTTCAAGTTTAATCAAGAACCCTAGATCGCAAACCAAGCCTAAAAAATAATTAAAGATAAAAAAAATTAGGACTAATTTGCAAAAGTATTTAGTTGCTAAAAAACAAAGTAGTAGACAATCACTTGGAAAAAAATAAAATATTCAAAAAAATTGGAGAGGGGTTTTTTTTTTTATAAAACAAGATTTTTTTGACATGTTCAAGATGTTCAAAACACATTTCAAGCTTAAAAAATATTTTAGAACAAGCCAAATAGTCTAAATTTGCAAAAATACTTTGAAGCTCAAAAATAGGGTAGCAAAGAGTTAAAACTTTACAATCAAGATACATGGGCTTTGATATAAGTCTAAATTAATTTCCATGGGCAAATCCACATCCTTGCCCTCTAATGAACATAGAAGAAAGCTCATAAGGGCTTGAGATAATCCATTAATTTTGAATTTGCAGGATAGTCTATTTTCCAAAATCAAGAAATTTTGAAAATTGAAAGTTTAGGAAATGTGTGACGTAGGCTTGGGAAGTTAGTCATAGTTTATAGGGTTTACACTCCTTAACCCTCAAATGAACATGAAATTAGGTTTAAATTAGGCATGCAATCCCAAAATTACATTGGAGTTTGGAAAAAGTGGTTGAAATGTACAAAAAGACATCATTAGGGAGGAATGCTCTCACGTAGATTCATGCATTGTGTGATAAAAAAGTATGAAAGTCATCAATACATGAATGAACCATAATTTCAAGCCCTAATGACCATGAAAAAAAAATACTCATAAGGTCTGAAAAAAGATTCTCCAAAATTAGTTTAGACTACCTTAAAAAAAACACACACACAAAAAAAAAATAATGAAAGCAACTATTCATTTCTTCAAGCATAATGGTAAAACTAAAGTTCATGTTAAGGGACTTGACCTTTGGCCATGAGATTAGTCATTAAAAGGTGCTTGAAATTCATTCAAAAAGAAAATGAAATGAAAGTTTTACAATCAATTTTGAAGAAGAGACCAAAGAAGACAAGAAAAAGAAAAAAAAAAAGCTCCATAGAGCATTGTTTTTTTTTTTATAGAAAACTCATTTTGGCAAATAATCAAACATGTAGCCATCAATTTTCATTTCAAAATCAGTCGCAAATGATTCCAAAAAGCTTTAAAACAAAGATAAAAATAAAATCCTCAAGAAAAGAATCAAAAGAAGATCCAACATCTCAAATCAAAGTAAGTTCAATATCATTGTTTGACTCAACGAGGCTTCAAAAGAGGGGGAAAAAGTTAAGAAAAGAATAAAACTAAATCAAGCAAGGCTTAAAAACAATTGAACATAAATTTAAACAAGATGAACTAGCATATATCAAACACCCAAAGAGATCAAAATGAAGAAAATGATAATAGAATCCAAAAATGAAGAGAAGATACCCAAAATCAAGCTATAGATTTCTCAATATACACAACCCATATAATCACCATCTCAAGAATCAATAAATACATGACAAAAGGACTAAAAATAATCTCAAGAAAATGAAATCAAGAAGAACTTATCAAAAATCTCATCTCAAGTGAAACACTTGGCTTGTAGTAAGAACCAAACTTGTTCTCTAAGTCAAGCCTTCTTCCCATTTCTTCAACGTTCTTTTTTTCTTCTCTCTCCAAATTTTGGAAGAGTTTTCCCTCAAAAACCAAAAGAGCTACTAAAAATGGACCCAAGACCCATATTTATAGGCCAAGGGAGAGTGATGATTTTCACACATCATCTCTACCTAAGCCTAAATTCTTCTTCCAAACTCTCTCAAATTAAAGCCTAACCAAGGAGACTTAAAGCCCCAAGTTTAGACTCATAAAAACTCTCCTAAAACTAGCCTAACAACCCTAAAAAGGGAAAAAAGAAAGTTGGGCAAGGAAAAGGGACAAAAAAAAGGGGTTAAAAGGCCAATTTTATGTAGACAAAGCCCTATCTGAGCTTCAAACGTGTTCAAACTTTGGGGACTCCTAAGGTGTTATTAAAGTCACACTATATATGAATCCAAAACTCCCCGTAAAAGATCTCCAAAAAGTGGCTCAAAAATCAATAACAAAGTCAATTAGTAATGAACCACCAAGAAGTACAAGAATAATTGAGCAAAAGGGGGATCCTACATGTGTACCAAGTAAGAGCATATAAGACACTAAGATGATAAATAAACATGTGCTACGAGGAAAAAATGGATGGTCTACAAATGAGTTATGTTGTGTTGAAGAAAGAAATAATGAAAATTATTCAACTCAAATATCATTCGTTTGATAATAGTGTTAGAATGATCTTATATGAACACAATCCATTCCACGTTTTTAATAAATAGATTTAGGTTGTGTATGAATGGACGTAGATAACTCATTAGTACAATTCCATATTGTTAAACTTGTTAATGTGATTATAAGTCATTAACATATTAACATAGTTTTAATTATTTAAAATTTATTATTTCAAAATACTTTTTAGTTACTTTAATTTTAAAAAATCAATAAAAAAACAAGAAGTGCCTACAAATCAAACTTTAATTATTTAATTTTAACTATAATATAAAATGTAAATTAAAATTTCAATTTGACACTTGTTTATTATTTTAATTATAAAATATTTTTAATCTTTATAATGAAATATAAAAATATTATTTAATTATTTACTTCTTTGAACTATATATTATTTATAACTAAAAGATATTTTATTTTTAACTTTTTAAATATATAAAATTAATAAATTTATATGGTTAAATGAATCATAAATGCATTGTGTAATGAATATGTCAATTTTTCATGATTAATTAATGGGTTAAACATAGTATTAACGAATTGAGACATAAACATAATCATTTTGACATTATTAAGTAAACTAGTTAAAACAGATTTAGTAGCAAACTCAAATATAATCCTTTTATTAAATTGGTTATCCGAATTGATGTGGTCATGATCATGTCATTCTCAAGTTATCATGTTGTATCAAAATTGTTTGTCGCCCCTACACCAAATAGATGTATTGACTATTTTCTTTGGTGAGAGTCAATGATTTTGAAATAAAAAATAATTTTTTTTTCCAATTTTTTTTCTCATTTCATAATAGCATACCATATAGAAACATTTATCCACTTATAATAGAATTTTTTTAAAAAAATTAAACAACTCATCGATAGTTATTCATTGGTTGTGAGATGTTATTCATGATATATAATATCATGCTAATTTCTAATTATTTATGCTAATTTATTATGTTACTTTATTATTATTATTATTATCAACACAATAATAATATTAAAATAATAATAATAATAATAATAATAATAAATAGGGATGACAATGGGGACAAGTTTTTTCGGTACTTGCCACATTTGTCTTTAATGGAACAAATTTAAAATTTAAATAAATAGGTTTGAGATTTAAAAAAAAAAAAAAAAAAAAAACTCAGGATGGATTCAGGGCAGGTTTGGATGTTGCTTTGTCCTATCCCGTCCCATCTCCATTATATATAAAATTAATTTTAAAAATTAATTTATTTTATTTTTATTTTCTTATTTTTAATATATAAATAATAATAATAATAATATTTTCAATAAAATAAGTTATAAAAAATAATAATAATTTAATTATTTATAAAATATATTTATTTTAATATAATTAAAAATTAAAAAGTTAAATGGAGCTTCTTGTATCTGCTGGTTCCACCCTACTTAATTTTTTTTAATTGGACGAGGATGAGAATTATTTTTACTGAACAAAGGGTGTTGGGATGGGGCGAACCCTCCCGAATCCATCAGATGTCTTCCTAATAATAATAATAATAATAAAATACTCAAAGTTGGACGGGCGCAGTGTGTAAGAGAGGAGAAGTGGAGGTGGGAGGTGAAAATGGAAGATTTTGAGAAGAAGGTGAAGATCACAGAGGCTATGGACATCGAAAACGGCGCTGATTCCTCCAAAACCCTCCAATTGCTTCGTAGGTTTCTACAAATTCAACAGCGCCGAGCCCAAGCTTATGCGAACCTGAGAAGGTACCCCCTCACTTCTTCCTCTTCTCCATTTTCCTCTGTTTGGTTCCAAGGAAACATATAATATCTCTCCTGAGTTTCCGGATTTTAATTATTTTCATTTCCTTTTCCCTTACTTCTTCTCACCAACCAAACGGAGCCCAACAATGGGGGGATAATTATTTCCTGCCTTTTCCCTCTCTCTGTTGTCTCCGGGAAAACCACAATTTACTGGAATAATTTTCCGAATTTTCTAACAAAACAACCAGACCCTTTTGCAGAATTGGGTGAGTTTCTTTAGGGTCTTTGTGAATACACCAGGGGATGGTTGGGATGATTTGCTGTGGACTGTTAAACTCCCGTAGAGGCAGTGAATTAGGTTTTGTGCATGCTCAAATTAATTATTTCAATCACCTTTCTATTGAATCATATACTGCAGATTGTTATATACGCTCAATTCATATGGGCACTGTTCCGTCTTGGCCCGCATTGCATTGTCTTGAAGTTTATTTAATATGAATCTCTTGTAAATTCTCATTTGATATTTCGTGTATCTAAATAAAGCATTGAATTGTGGATGGATGCGAGTCTAAAATCTCAACTGATAATGGCTTTGGCTTCTTGCTGCCTTTATGATTGATTTTCCTTAAATTCTTTACCCAACTTTTCTAAACAAAACACTAATACAATGTTTGGTTTCTGGAGAGTACTAAGGAAGGAAAGAAAAAAGTTAAGGAAAATGATTTTTTCATATTTGGTTTATCATTGAGAATGTGAAAGAAAATCAAATATAATTAAAAACTTATACATTTATAGATTATTTATATTGAAGATGAAAAATAAGTGAATTGAGTTTAAAGAAGCATTTAAAAATAATTTATCAACTTTAAATCTATTTTTCATTTCTATTTTCTTTCCTTTACATTTCCTTCAAATTTTTCTAGAACCAAATATAAGGTAAAATTTGAATTGTTCCTGATTAATGAATAGTTAATATCTAACCATTGTCTTAATGAAGGATGTATTTTCTTCCTAGTTTGTTTCTTCCAATTTGAGGAGCTATGGAAAGCATACCTTCTTCAGGTGTTATCTACATCATACTTGGGTGATGGTTAGGACTAGAGTCCTTGTTCCGTTATTTTCTTACATTCTCTTGGTCCAATTTCATAAGTTTCTATCCCATTTGCCTCAGCATAATATGTTTTCTTTGGGGGTTTTATTTTCACTTTTAAAAGGAAGTATTCATCAATTTCATGTACAAATTGAATGATGGTTTCCATGTGTATTTGACATCATTATGAGTTGGGTTTGTTAATTTCTGGTTTTCTAATGAAGTACCAAATGTGTATTAGATACTTGGCGTTAATTTTTTTCCCAATTCCATCACTTGTAAGTATTGTTTCACTCATATGAAGCCTTTAAAGGGCTTTTCTCTGAAAAAGAAAAAAAAACCACAAGTGCAGCCCTCCCAAATATTGGAAGGGATTCTAGCATTGACAAATCAACACCATCAAAGCTCCCAAATAAAGGGCTTTTATCTCTTTATACTTCTTACTTACTTTGTCAATTAGTTTTCATTAAACATTGCTCAAATTGTGCTATGTGAGAATAATTTATTTTTGGGTTTAAGCCTTGTATTACTTGTACGCTTGTCACACATCAAAAATATGTCAATAATGTAACGGTTGTACAACATAAAGAGAATAAGAACATATTTAATTAATTTAAGCATCCCATTGATGACATTATCTTCTCAAATTCTACTTCCTGTTTCCCACCCTTCTGAAACTTTGATATACACTTCCATTGCATATGAAAGGAAAAACATCCAGAGCTATGAGGTATCCTTGTATCTTAGTTCTTGAAGATAGTTGATGTTGGGTAACATGCAAAATCTTCTCTGCAAAACTAACTCTTTGATTCTACAGGCCCAACATCCTCAAAAATTATTTTGCATAATTGGTTTACCTCAGCAGGTTTTGACCCAAGACCCATACCCTGCCTTGAGGTCTTTGTAGGAAGGAAGAAGAAAATTAACTCCTCCAAAAATAGCGCAAAATGACGTTATATCAGGATAAAATGGTGGCTAAATTGAACAGATTGAAGAGGTTTCTAACTTCTATGCAAGCTATAAAGACGGGCATTATCCTATTGCCATTTTCTTATTAACACTTGCTCCTTAAAAGTGTTCTGCACCATGTTTGACACCACTGGTAGGCACATGACGTGAGGGAACTGGATGTATGCCTCTCAGATCATTACCATCTGTCTCCACTAAAATTGAATAGTTATCTGGTGTTTCTTTCTTGCATCACTGTTAATATTCAGAGACAAAAATAGCATTAAAAAGTGCAGGGTTTGTGGCTCTTGCATTTTTGTTAAAAGCCAAGATGTTTTGGTAGCACTAAGTCCTGAACAGCCTGAATTCTACTTGTTTTGTGTTTAGCTGGGAATAATATTTTTTGAGTTTCCACAACTAGTTGGGTATCTTGAAGCTGTACTGTATTCTGTTTGTTTCTAAAAGTTAATCTTGACCATTGTCATATTATCAAAGACCCAAAATAAAGCAAGCTTAAACCCCTATTTGGTTCCATAGGAAGCATATCTGCATATTATGTCTCTTTTGTGCTTAAATCCTTGAAAACATATCTTGATAACTCCATAAAAGCCTACTTGGTTTTCTAGGTGACAGGAAAATATGTTACCTACATCAGTTTAAATCAAGTTCCTGAACATTGCCCTTCAACGAGTATGGTTTCTAAATGATTTTAAACAGAGAAAAAAACAAAGCATTTTTCATGTGCCAGTAGACACTATCAAAATGAAGCAGGATTCTGGTACTTATTTGTTATATTTTGTCCTGGCAGGGGGTTTGCAGACTATATGGTTTCTGGAGGGGAGTCAGCTTACCAACAGCTTTGCAATGAGATCGCAGTAGAGTTCAATGAATGCTCAAAACAAGTACAACACATGCTTATAGTATCAGTTTTCTGATTTTTATTCTTTTTTTTAAGAAAAAGAAATTGTTTTCTATCTGTAGTGTTTCCTGCATTACCACAGGTCCTTGAAATGGAATCTCTATTTTTGGACCCTGATTATGGTCGAGATGATCTAGCACATCTGCTTAGATCTGTTCAAAATCAGGAAAAGCAGAAATTACATCTGGTATGTCTCCCTACTTCAGATAATTCTTTCATGCGAAGTCCATTGGGGTGCCTAGCATTGTTTTTTTTTTTGCTAAATTGGTTGTCTGAAACATCCATGTCTCACTTGATTATGGTTTCAATTTTCAAAGTTTATCACTTATTTTTTTCCATTTTTTTCCTAAATATTCATCATATTGGATTTTGGTTGATGTTGGATTTGTATTGTGATTTCCGTTAACCAATTATAGATAGGTTGGATTTGGATTTGGTTTTGGTTTGTCATCAGTAAGATGTATCCTGAGAACTAGTGAGGTGTTGATGACACAAAGTCGTACCTTGTGCTTTTGGGTGATTCCTCAAATGCTAATTCTTTTCTCGTATCACCTGTATGCACTATATTGCCCTTGTGCAATAACAAGATTTATTAGAGGATATGTGGATTTTCTATCATCATGCAAGGCTTTGAATTGTAATTGAAGGGACAGCATCTATTTGCCCATTACTGCACTTTTTTGAATATATGGTTGCCACAAGACTCCTCTTTTCCATCAAATTCCCCAAAAGCTCATTTCTCAACCATCAAGCTCCACACTTGGACAGAGAGGGAGTTGTGAATACATGATAGCACACATATAAAAGAAGGGGAGAAGAGAACTGCTTTGCATGCCGAATATCCTTGGACAGGAATATGATTTAATAAATAAACAACATAATATTAGGAAAAGAAAATCTGTGTCATAGTATTATAAATATTTTTTTTAATCTTTGAGATGATTGTATTTATAGGCTTTATTTATTGTTGGAGTTATTTTAGTTTCTCTCTTACTTTTCTAAAACAGGTTCCAAGTACTTGGTTAATAGTCCATGTTGAGACTTAGGCTTAGTGTGTGAAATTACTATCATGTCCTTTGCCCTGTTTGGTTCTGATTTCTGGGTGTGATGGAAGAGTTTTGGGCTCAATGTCATCAATGTGCTAAACTGTATGCATTATCTAACTTTCTCATTTGAGGGGCCAACTGTGCTTCAAGTTTATTAAATATGTAGTTGCAGCTCTGGTAAAAAAAGTTGCTCAATCATGAAGGTTGTTACCTCTACAAACTTAGATACTGACATTTTTCTGCATTTTGGATCAGCATAAGGATTATTTGATGGAATGTTTTTATTTTCATTTAATCTCTTCTTCACAACCAGCCTTGATATAATATACAGCATTATGAAATAATACTTCTGATTTTGGTGCAAAAAGACTGCTAGTGCTTGCTTTTCCTGACAAATTTATCTACTTGTTTCAAAGACAGCAACAATTCAACTGTTGAAGAAGGCAGGTCGCCCTTCAGAACGGTTGGTCAGCCATGAGAAGTGCAAATTTAAGAATCCAGAAGGGCATGAATGTGTGCATGTCCATGAGATAACAGAAGCTGCTGGAACTGAAGAGGCGGAGGCAGATGCTGAGTATGATAATGCTCTCAATGAAGCAATTAGAGGTGTGCAGGATGCTGTGACCACCATAAATGATCATTTAGAGGAAATCAAATATGAAATTGCAGCCCTTGAAGCTGAGTGACTCCTACTTCCATAAAGATGTAACAAAAAATTGGAAGAGGTAATGTAAGATGGATATTAGTACTATTGAAAGGTTGGTGTTTATAATCTAGATGTTTGATCGTTTAGTGAAATGCACATTCCTTCTTATTTGCTATTAGCTTTTTCTTTATTCTATAGGATAATGCCTATTTTGAATGCATTTGCAGAAAGCGGGGTTAACCCAATTGAGATGATGAAATTAGTATGATTCAGAGGTCCTCTTCACCAGCTTCACTCTCTCTGTTATAATCTTTGTCATGTTTGCATAGAAAATGAATGATTTTATTTTATTCTCACCATATTAAGTGGGGAAAAAAGGGAGCTTGACCATAGTATTCATTTGCTCTCATGTTTCTTCAAGTGATATTTGTTGAAGGGAAAGTATATTTGCATCCACCAAAATTTTATTTGCATCAATCCTTTTTAATGAATTTTGAAGACATAAATGCCCCTTATTGAAATACTTAAACTACAAGAGCACAAAAATACATACATATCCCTTTTCCTTCGTCCATTCTTTCTCTTCTAATCTCTCTGTAACCTTTACAAAATTTAGCAAGAGAGTTGTGTTTATCATCAATGGATAATAAATAATCATCTCTAATAATGGTACAAGTGTAGAGGTATGTTTTTTTATAAATTTTTTTGCATTTCTTATTTCATTTTTGGAGTTTGAAAAAAGAGGTATCATGAATGGCGTTCAAAGTCACAAGGCCAAATGTTTTACAATTGTCTAACATTGTACTTTAAGATATCTTAAGAATGTTCATAAGTGTACTTTTGGATACTCTTATTAGTGTCTAGAACTCTACCTTTGGACATTCCATATGCGTCCAAACCTATAGTTATGAACACTCCAAGATGTCTAAAGGTACCATTTCAAACACCTATAAGCATGTTCATCACTACACAGAACAACCTTTTTTTTATATCTAAAAAACAATTAATTTTATTAATTTTTTAATATAGGATGATGCATCTATACTAGAAGCTTTGATGATGATAGACTGCACAACTGTCTTCACAACGGATATCATCCATTATAGTAGAAAAACATTGATCGAATGGGTTTGAGCAATCGATACAAGGAATGGAATGGTTGTTATAATTAGTGAAGGGGATATGGGGGCACTTTGTGGACAAAAACCTAGAACTATTTTTACTTGTACAAGAAGTAGAGTATATAGAAGTTCATCGAAGATGAGAGTAAAAAGAAAAGGAAGATTGATAAGAACAAAGAAATGTGAGTATCCATTTACTATTAAGGATGTGAAGTTGTCAATTGGTTGTGATTAGGTATTGGTTTAAATGTGGAAGACAAAATCACATTGAAGCACAATATCTCGGAGGGCATTTTTTTGTTAGTCATTTAAGTCAAGAAGAAATGAGTATGTTAGTTGAAATGCTAAAAAGCAACATTAAGTCGAAAGAGATATTGAATCATTTGAAGCAAAGGGATGATCTGAATTGTAACACATTCAAGATAATATAAAATGCAAAATATAAAAATAAAGTAAATGAATATGGTAGGATTACAAATGTAACAATCGATGCACAAATTAATGGAGATGAACTACATTGAATGACATAGAAGGGATGAACAAAATGATTACATTAGAGACTACTTGTTCACACACCTATCATCCATTGATTTATTGCTAGCATCTCCAATGATGTTGATCATGGTTTAACATCAACAAATAAGACATTTATTATTTCATTTGCATTTCTTGGGGTGAAAAAGAGGATAACTACATCTAAGTCCTATAAAATTTGAGTTTGATGGATGAAGACTTCATTCTAAGAGTAGTTGTCACCAATAGAGAACGTGCTCTGATGAATGCATTACATAATGTGTTCTCAATCTCCTCACATCTTTTTTGTAGTTGATTCATATTAAAAAATATTCTTACAAACTGCAAGAAATAGTTTGAGTCAAAGGTAAGGTGAGAGACTTTTATTATCATATGTAATGTTTCGATGCTTGTTGAAACTGAAAAGACATATGAGTACCATCTTAGTGCCTTTGAGAGACAACCAAAGGTACACAGAAGTAACTTAATGCCTTAAAGTTCAATAGTTACTTCCATATAAAGAGAAGTTTGTAGCAACTCGAGCAGATAGAGTCATACATTTCAATTTGTATAATCATTTATAACCATTTTGTTTTTTTTTTTTTCCGCATAATGTTTTTTAAGATGTTATATATCAAGTTAAACTATTCTTCAATATAACATAAGACTAAAAGTTCATATGCCAAGTGGAAGAGACAATTAGGCACATCTCAAGGTGATTTTGAGAGTTTTTTTAATCAAAATCCAAGCCATGTGATTTTAAGAGTTCTTCAATCAAAATCCATAGTATGTTAAGAGTTACAACACACTAAAATAAAGGCATCATTTCAAATGAGTCTAATCAATGTCCAACACAATAGGAAAAGTCATTTGTTTAGTGAGTTAAGAGAAAGTATTTCCAAAATTGCACTAAGTATTCTAGTTGATGAAGGAAAAAAGATTTGAAAATGTTAGAGTGAATGAACCCACGAACTTGTACATATGAGATCTCGTTCTATAAGACTGAAGGTTGACCAATCCCTTCATCATCAATAGACACTCATAGGAGAAAACTTGATTTGGTTCCTATTAAACACCAATATATAGGGGAGATGGGTTATGAAACTATTATGGAACACCTCCATGAGTGATTTTTTAGAACTAATCTAATGGGTAGGCAACAAATGCTAAAGAAGGTGATATAAATATTTACTCTAGAAATCACATCTATAATACCCCATAAGAAAAGGTAAAGTTGAAAAAAGGACTACATCTTTAAAAAAGAATGATTTGTCTACTAATAGCGATCCGTCCTCATTCGAGTATGTGAAGACAACATGGGATGAGAAATTGACTATTGGTACTACATCATCAAAACAAAAGAGAAGGCCAAGGATGCAATCAGACAATCACGTAGGACTAGTGACCTCATTTTTGCATTTGCAGAATATTTGCAACCTTATATTGTTCATGTAAAAGATGTGGTAGCATACAATAATTGTGGATATCGAGCTATAGCTTTTACTTTAGGCATTGGTGAGGATGGTTGGCCATGGGTTAAGCAAGACATGTTAAGGGTCTAATACACTTAAATGTACTCTTTATGGTTGCAAGTATAATAAATTTAGTCAAATTAAAATAAATAAATAAATCAAAATTCCATGGCATGTCCGATTCTGAAGGATCAGACCTCTTTAGAATATCCGGCCAACCAAATTTGAACAACTTAAGGATATCTAGTTTTATATGTATGGACTTTGTCTAATCTTTTAATATCAGACATACATATTATCATGGTCTAGAGTTCTAGTTAAGGACATATCCTTATTATTCGAACTTCTAGGACCAAACTTTGCTACAGTGTTTGACCTTTGAGGTCACACCACAATATGAGGGTGATTTTTTTTTTTTAATTTCTATTATACTTTTTCACTATTTCTTGCTTATAAAGACTTCTCCATTTTTTTAAATATAAAGAAAACATAACAAATAAACCCTAAAAGATATACATGTAGTATGTTTTATGGATTCAAATAAAATGGTATAAAAAAAATTAGGATTGACTATGAACATACCATGAATGGTCTTCTAACATCAAAAGAGCTTCAAAGAAGAAGATTTTCTCTTAGAGTTTATGGTTTGAAAGAAATAAATTGAGAGGAAAAAGAAAAAGAAAATAACTTTAAGAAGAGAAAAATGAGAAGGATGTTTTGGGCATTTTAAAAATTATAAGATTGATGTACTAGTTTTTAATTTTTAAGTAAATGTATAAATAAGGCACATACAAAAAGAGTTTAAATAGATGCAAATATAATTTCCCACTGTCCAATGACTAAAAAATTGGCATCCTGGTTTAGACCTTATTCCTTGTTAGCCCGAGCAAGAGACCACTTTGGGATTGAGCCTCTGCTTGCAGTGATAAGATACCTATGGAAATTGTATATCATCTTTTTATCCAAGAGGGTTCAACTGTATCCAAAGTCCAGAGCACCAAGTTCCTTATCATCTCATTGATTTTGAGAAAATTTTCATGCAAAGCTAGGGAATGGGAGAGGACATATGAGGATATAAAGATTGGACAAAATGAGAATGAAACCTAATTTTGCTTGTCTTTATGGTTACAAGTACCAGTCCTGTGGTGAGCATAATGCAGCGAGCATAAGGAACAAGATCTTACCTCAGACCATTTTCAGGCAGTGACACCCTTCGACATTGTTTTTCGATCAGCTCTTTTTATGAAGGGGGAAGATTGACAAGAAGAACATACTGAACTGATCAGGTGCATTTCCTCTATGCTCACGGAAAAGAGATCTAACATTAAAAGAAAAAGAAAAAAGATGATTAACTACAATGGAGCCATTAGTTTTTTCCATGGCTTGACAAGTTGCAGCCTTCACTTCCCTTGTCTATGCTTTGTACAGGGCAGGGACTGGAAGTGGGCAGATTACTTTGTCCAGTAGAGATTGTCTACGTTTCTGCATTCCATGCCTAATGAAAAACACTTCTGCACCTGTAAAGGAAGACAAACATGATTCATGCAACACTGACAAGTTAAAGATGAAAGCATATATCCAATAAGTAGTAAACAAAGAGAGGATGTTCTATGATTTAAGTTATAGCTCTAAATCAAGCCAAATGGTGGAATTAAAAATAATTTACTTAGGGATAAAGTTCTAGTGTTGCAAATCTTGATTGGAGCAACAAAAAAGTTACAAGCATAGTTACAGCAAATACTTCCTCTTGGTTCTTTCTTTACACTGTTGTAACATATCTTCATATGTGAGTTTAGTGTCATCAACAAAACTGATCACTCCTAACGTAAGGTGTGTTGCTGTAGCGTGTGTTGATTGCTACGAGTCTTGGCATCTCAAAATGGCAAGAACTCTTTTACTGTGTAACAGCAACAGCTTCTTCGTCATCAGTCTCTGTTTCTGTTGCTGACATTAATGAAGCTGACTGAATCTTTCCAGCATACTCCAGCCGCATTAGAATTACTCCCCTAAATATTATAAAGTGAAAAGAAGTCACCTTCAAGGCAATACCAAGGAAAGTCATGAAAAAAATCATGTTAACAAATCATGACACGAGTATGTTGCAGAAGAAATATTAAATGAATATAGAAACTATAGATTCCAACGAAGACACTATAGTTCGAATAATTTCAATGGGTAGATAGGCAAATCATCAGCAATTTGATATTGCTTGCTTCAAAATTATAATCCTATTTCTACAAACAAATTCCCAGTCTCAATTTAACACAGTGAGCTGGTTTCAGAGTCTGAACACCACTCGATAAGGGAAAGATGGAAGAAAAAAAAGAAAAATGACAAAAACACAATTCTCAGGCTTTTAGAACACTAAGAAATAATAATTAATCAGAAACTATATGTGATGCTTCTTGATCTTCTCTAGTACAAAGAACAAGATGGGAAATACACATGCAGGGACATTAAAGCTATGCTTGAAGCGTAGAAATGTTTCTTTTGATGCTATTTTTTACAAGGAACTTTATATTGATCAAAATTTTAGTACCATATTTAAAGATAAGTGGCAGAATACAACCAACCCATTTGTGTTCGGGAAAACAAGAAGGAATCCATTTAAGGTCACAATAATCAAAGGTCACCAAGGGATATTCTTAACTAGGAAGTGTCAAAACAATTCCTTTTCTTGTTTATAATTATCAAAATTTGATGAGCAAGATATTTAGCATGCACCATATGGCATGGAGGGTTATCTAGATTAGAGGTGAGCCTGGAAAAACATAATTCTTACATGAATTTTACAAGTATTGCCCAGTTACCATGATTTTTTGACACAAGCTTTTTCGGTTAGAGAGGACCAAATGGGTGCCTTCCTGGACTTATGGGGCAATGCCAGGAGTAGGGTCCCCATAGGTGGACACCACTCTTACTATTCCTTGGTTGACATAAGAAGCTTCAGGACCTTTGAGGATAAATGCAGATCTGCAGAATCACTGTGGGATCCAGTATTCTCTCCTCCTTGGGCCTTTGTCTCTTTAATGATTCATGGGAATTCAGTGAGCATGATCAGTTTAGACAAAAGATTTGCATGCTCCTCAAGCAAGAGGCTTGTGGGGATCTGTTCATAAGTGGAAACTCCCTCCAGCAGATTACCTCAAGCCTAATTTTGATGGCTGCTTGTTGGTAGTCTAGGACATCCTGGATTGGAGATGTATTTAACGACCATACCAGTTAGGTGGTTAAGGCCTTCTCCAAGTATGTTGGGGAGTAGTTGGCTATTGAGGCTGAGATCCTTGCTTCGTTATAAGGCATGAACCATACAAGCAAATAATGAATATAGCTTATGGGAAGTGAGGCCCATGGGAATTAGATTCTAGGGTGCACAATACAATCAACTTAGTTGGGGCTTTGAGGTTTTCCTCCCGAATACCTTGAAGGGTAAATCCCTAAAAATAAGTTGGCTAGACAAGGAGGAGCCTCTAATTTTTGGCAGGGATATTTTGCCACCCTGAGTAGGTTTAACTTTTCAATGTTCTAGTGTGCTGATGTTCCCTTTTTGAAGGATAACTCATCCTTCTTCTGTACTGCTATATTCATTTTCTATAAATAACTCTTTGTTCAACATAGTTCAACATAGTTGAACCTCTTCAAGCTATATAATAGTTGGTGATTCATGATATTACAAGTCATGCATTTTCAACAGCTGAATTGGAGACTTTCGTACAAAAGTATTGATGTTTTTTTCCACACCAAGCAACTCTAAATACTCAGGTCATTGTTTACTACCATACCACAGTAGCATCATGACATTCATTGTCAATGTCTTCTGAGCATCGTTAAGATATCCAGGCAGCCCATTTGAGACCAAGCAACAAACTCATATCACAAAGATCAGCAAATATAACCCCATAGCCTACCATACCTATTCAGCCTAAAAAGAATTTTCAGAAGAGGATAAGAAGTTACTCATTGCCAAATGTTTCAAAAATTAAATGAACCAAGAATTTATCCTAATTCAATTTACCTTGCAAACCGTGACTGTATAGAAATATCCCGAACTTTAATTCTATTAATGGTCCCACTTTGGCTCACTAGAACTACTTGTTCATCACTTTCACCATCTTCTGCAAAATAAATTCAGGAGCATTGTTATTAAGTATATGAGCAAAATGAGTACATAATGTCACCAAACTACCTTCAAGTAACTCAGTACATAATATTACCTGTCAGTGAAAACCCAACCACAAACACTGCTGCCAAGTGATCTTCTGCGGAAAACTAAAATACAGCAAAAAGAAAAGGTCAGGCAAACAAAGCAAAATGGACAGCAGGAGATCTCATTTAATTCATGAATAAGCCGATCTAATATAAAAAATACCTTGTAACCTATTAAACCAACTCTATTCAAAGGTGACAAGCGAAATCTACTCAGAGGAACCCGCTTTCCCAGACCGCTCTCAGACACAAACAGTAACCATGGACCATTGAGGTTCCTAGCACTGTGCGAAGGAAAAAACAAAGAAGAATAAGAAGAAAATGCTTGCCAAATTTATCATGGAGATATTACTTTGAAGATAAATATATAGAACTTGATGAAGATCAGAATAGGAAAGTTTTAAAGATGCAATCCCCTAAAAAACAGGAAAGGTCGATGTCATTCAGTACAATTAACACAATACTCTCTTACTGTATAGCTGTCTTGAGTGAAGAGGATCAATCAGAAAAAGGGTTACCAACCTTCAGAAAATTGGACAGAGAGTAGTGCATAAGTATTTCAAACTGGATCATGTGGTGTTATCATGAACTAGAACTTACAACCATAAACTGTACCAAACGATCACTTTCAGTACTATAATACTAATGCCTGGAACAAGACTGCAATATGAGGGCCAAAACACAAGGTTCAATACATAATTCTGATATGATGCATATAGCCAGAGGAATAGTTTAGCACTTATTCGATCTTACTCTAGCAACTATGCAGGGAACCATTTGTTTAGGGTAGACAAAGGACCAGATTTGGATCGGCTCATATAAGACCATCCAAAAGTGGCTGACACAATTCTGATAAATTAATTATAAGATTAAAACCCCAACCTGTTTACACAGTTTTTATAATGAGGAAGCTCATTAGTCCTGCTTTACATGAGATTGGAAAACCAGAGATGTGACCATTCTCCAAGATCCATGTATCACATAAACTCGGGACTCAAAACCTGGGACCTCCCATTCTTGACATGGAGTGCCATCCAATTGGGCTGCCCATAGAGGCTATTTAAATAGAATATTATTAAAATAGTTATCAACATAAAATATTAAAACCTCAAATTGGGTTAGAAGTCTCTGGATTTTAACCTTGAACCATAATCAAGTCAGATTTTTTATTTTGATAATACATCCATATACATAGATGAGGTAGCATCCAGAAAGCTCAAACCCACAAAAAGCATTCCGATTCAAAAGATTATTAGGAAAATGGTCACCCTACAACAAGAGACGTTATCAGCCTGCTAAAATCAGAAAATTCCAACGAACAACAGTTTTATTTTTTTTTATTTATATTTTTATTTTTCCTCCAGACAGTCTATGGGCTTGGTCACCCCTACCCCCAGCAAATATATCAACTCAGAAGTGAGATATGCAGCCTAGGAATTAAATATAGATGGTGAAAAAGAAACTGATTGTCCCAAATACAGAAATCTCAATAGAAATAATTGTTATCTCATTCCCATGAGGAATGAGGACAGAAATTAGTAGCAGCACATGGGAATTCTATGTAAAACCTTTGGAAAGTGTTAATAAAGATAATATTATATAATTATGAACAAAAAAAATTGTTATCTATGAGTATTACATAATAAACATGTTGTACATAGAATGCAAAAATGTGCATGCTAGGCAGCATATAGTAAATGCTTACAAGTACTAATATCACATTATTTAATTATTAGTATTCAGGACATCATACAATGATTCAAGTACAATCTATGCAGATACTAGGATGTAATGAAATTAACTTGATACCACAAGGAATGCACAGGTCTTCCCCTTTATGTCTTTATATTTTCTTTTTCAGTGAATTTTGGTTTCATGAATTTTTCAAAAAGTCTTTCCGGTAGATTTTATATGCTTTAGCATTATATTTTACCATGTCAAGATGAAAAATTGCTCATAACCCACCATGTATTTGGACATAATGTGATTTTATGATTACTAGGTATTATCAGACTGATACTCATATTGCAAAATCAGCAAATTCCACTTGATTTTTTGTCGAAACAATAACAGAGGTCTATTTATAGTAGACCATCCAATATCAGGAATATTTACTTAAATATAACCATTCTAATCAGTAGAACATATGGCAAACATCCAAAATAATGGTAAGGAAATTACCGGCTCTGGCGGTCTTCTAATGCCTTCTCCAAGTCTTTCCGAATTGCTGCTGGTATTATGTCCATGCTTGCCATCTTATCCCCTTGTTTCAATCTCATGGCAATGGACCCCCTAGTATTTCTTCCTAGAGCTCGAATCTGAGTCCACAGCAACCATGGAAGTAAAGGAGAAAACTGAGAACTATGAATACAAATCTTCTGTATACAATTCACAGAATATTGCTACATCATGAAATTAGACCCAGAATAATATAGAGTTTAAAAGTCAAACAAAGGAATTGAGCCAAAAATATTTGTAACAGGGATACATAGAACAGAATCTTCTTTTTCTCTATCAAAACAAGAACACAAATTAATAAGCAAACACTTAAAATGTAAATATACTTTAATAAAATTAACAAAATTTATACCATTAAAGATTTATGATTAAGAGTTTGTTTGAGAGTGATTCTGGTTAAAGTGTTGTTATCTGTAGTGTTTTTATGGTAGCACTTCCATTAGAAACATTTTTAAAAAGAATTGTTTAGTATTTGAATAGAAACTAAAAAAAAGTGTTTTGATAGTGTTTTTGATATAACAAAAAAGTGCTTTTTGAAAGAATTACCTATCAAGTGATTGTTTAGGAATTGATTAAGTGATTATTCAGATATTTAAAAGTGATTTTAAAAAATTTACCAAACACCTAATTTTTTAATGTGCTTCCAAGCATTAGGAAGCATTTTTAACCCCTTTCAAAATCACTTCTAAACGAGCTCTAAATATACAAACCCTTGGTGCATATTACTTATTTACCTACTTATCTATTTCTCATGCAACAAAAGAACAGTTCAGACACCCTTTGTAGAGGTAAGGATCAAAATATCAAAAAATACTGAAATATTGGCAGTTGGATTTTAAGAAAATATTGAATGGAAATTAAAAAAAAAAAATATTGATGAGATTGAAATTGATCAAAACCCATAGAAATATTGAAAAAAAGTCCAAGAAATGATAAAATAAGCAATAATACACATTGAAGTTGTTTTATTGAAGAAAAATATCTATGCATGATTAAATTTGAAATATGTGACAGTAATATATAGAATTTGAAAACACAACTAAATGTTTATCTATCTAGATTGGATGTATTTAAGGATATAAGATAAATGATGATATATGTATAATTATTATTTTTTTTGTTTAAAAATATTTATAATTTTATTTCCAAGTATACATTTCTCTTATATGTAATTATTATACAAAAGACATAAAAAAAATACTCATAAAAAATATTACCATAATGATTTCTATATTTTCAATAATCAATTAAATGGAATTTGAAAAATAGATAATTAAAATTAATATATTTGCTAAAATTTTATTTTAATATTTAATTTTTTTATATGGATACGTAAAAAATCCATATATACAATATGCATGCATAATTTAATATTTGGTGATAATCATTGTTTTTTTTTGGGACAACAGGGAAATATCAACGATAAAAGCTAAAAAGTCATCAAAACTTGGTCCAACCAAGTTTTTGCTCCAAATTTCATGTCGACCTCCTCTGAAACACCAATATTTCACCAAAATTCAGGCAAAAAATCCTGATTTCTGCATCATTTTGAAGAGGTTCTTCCATTTCATAGTGCAGAAATTTGAGGGAGAAAAAAAAACACTTCTATTTCTCTATTTTTCGAATTGATTATAGTACCAAAATTTATACATGAATGGCTAAGACCATTGGATACCTTAGAAAAGAAATTTAATATTTGATTTTAGGAGAGAAAGCCTCTTATAAAATCAGGGAATAAGTTAGAATTGGAAATACAATTGCACCACAAGTGTGACACAACTGTTAACACAGATTTATACTATGGATTTCCACACATAGAAGAACATTACTCAAGTGCATTTTATATGGCACCTTCCAATAGATTTAAAGAAGCATAACTATCTTACTCAAGAAGCTTAAAGGTACATTATTTTTCTTTTCCAGGTGATCATTTAATTAGCTTTTTTTTGCCAAATGATCATTCAATTACAAATCTTTCCATATATTCTTGTTTCCTATATACTATTGGCAATTGATCTACACAAATTTCTAATATATTTCTCTTTTTGTTCTTGCACTTGACTTTTGTTTGATACAGAAAATTCTTAACCTTTGGATACAAAAACATGGATTACAAGAAACAAATACTTCTAAAACAAAAATAAATAAGTGCGTGAAGGCATTTTCTTTTCTATTCCTATTTATTTTTCATTTTCTGTCTCTTAGCCCATGTTACAGCTATTACTCGATTCCTGCCAACATGGTCAACGTTTGAACAGAAGTTCCCACTTATTAATGGAATGGAAAGAAATTAGTGAACTTACAATCTCACAGGAGCTCAAAATAACCATTCCATTCTGTGAAGCCATGGCCACAAGGTCATCATTGGTACAACAACGGACCCATTTGAGCTCATCACCAGGAACCTGTCAAGTCATTGAAGTCTAAAGGGAACATTCTTTTTTTTTTTCAAAAGAAAACTGCCCATTAAGAAAAAGAGAGGTACAAACCAATTGAATTGCTATGATTCCTGTTGATCGGATTGAGGAGAAAAAATTCAATGATACTTTCTTGATGTATCCATTCATTGTAAGCATCAGTAGAAACTGATCTTCAGCAAACTCACTCACAGGAATTATGGAAGTTATTCTCTCACCATCAGATAAACATAAGATCTGGCATGAGAATGAGAATTATAACAACCTTCTTAAGCAGTTAGAGCAGAAGACAAAACAAAAAATATAAAATAAAACAAAATAAATGGTGGATACCTGAACCAGTGGTGTGCCTGCAGCAGTTCGGGTGCATTCTGGAATTTTATATGCACGAGCTGAGTACACTATTCCCCTATCACTGAATGGCAGTTTTTGTTCATCAGGCCAAAATAAAAGATAACAGATGAGGTAGAAATGACAATGTCCATTATGTTATCAACCACAATCTAAAGCATAATTGGCAAAGATAGCTATATCTTAGAAATGGAATAAGATGGGAACTGAAGCCCCATGCAAACTGTATTTAAATGAATATCAACAAAAACTCGGTGGTTCTTCAAGAGGTAGACAAACAAGGTAACTAGTTGACTGTTGGGCTTCCCTATAATAAAACTTCAATACCATTCATCTTATTTTGGTACTGTCAAGAACTATATTACTTAACATAAAGGAGAAATAAATATATAGAAGCTTTCTGGTCATACCAAGGTCGAAAACACACACAAAGTCAAAATCCTTAATTAGCATTTTCAACAGTTACAAACCACACACACAAACACAGTGATTGGAAAGCATTTCAGGTGGGGGAGAGGAAAGAGGAAGTTACCTATCAAAAGAAAAAAAAAAGAAAAAGTGGAAAAAGAAATAAAATGAGTCATCATAATCAAATTGCAAAAGGGAAAATATTGGAATTTGAAATTCAAACCAGATTAAAGATACCTGAAATACAGGACATAGTCATGTGCATGACAAACAATGAAGTCTGACATTGCATCATTCACTCTCAATTTCCCAACAGATTTACCAATTGTTCCACGATTTTGGAGATTGAAGGTATTAGGTTTCATCCGCTTGACATAACCTTTTTCGCTAACAGCCTGAAAATTGTATGCAAAAAAATGGGATCAATCATCAGTTCCCTGAGTCCGATGAAAAAACAGATAGTATCAATCTAATGTTTAAACTTTAAAGAAAAACAAAGATACAAATATAATGAATTATAACACTGGCCCAGTTGTGTACCAGTAGCATTTCTTCATTTGGTATAACATCCACATCTTCAAGTTGACCACTATCAGTGTCCTCCAACATTGAACGCCTCGGAGTGGAAAACCTGTTCTTCAGCTCAATTGCTTCTTGTTCGATTAGCTAGTAACAAAAATTAAAATTAAAATAAATAAAAAACATTAGAAGAAGATAAAGATGATCTCAAAAGCAAAGTTGAGAGGTAAGAGATGTTTTGGAATCAAAAGATCTAGGAAAAATATTTTTGTTATGGTAAAGTAAGGAAATTATTAAAAAGAGCATCTAACAAAAATAACCAAAAGGGGGGCACCCCCAAGTGCAGAGGAGGCATGCAAAGGAAGCTAAAACAGACAAAGAGAAGCAAAAACCACACCCACAAACAGCCTGCGGTCTAGAGTCCAACTAATCAAAGAAATACAGTAAACAAGGACAAAGGACAATCATGAAAAGGCTGACGAGACAATCTAAAAGGGCACAAAGAGGTCTTTAATATAAGCCCAGTCTTGTATTAAAGTCCATTCTTGCTATGTATTTTTATTACATTTTAATATATATATATATATATATATATATATATGTGTGTGTGTGTGTGTGTGTGTGTGTGTGTGTGTGTGTCTGTGTGCGCGCACGCACGCATGTGTACATGTTGTAAAAATAGATTTAATACAAATCGAGGGTAGAATAAAAACGAGGAAATAGCATCAATTGTCGAGTGAGAATGAGGAAATAGAAAAATTTGTGGCAAGATCAGCTTAGGCAATGTTGGATTCTTTTGGAGTATTCTGTGATCAATGAATAGCTATCAAATTAAAACTTTATAAAACAGCCATTAGGCAAGCGGTGGAAGTCAAGAAACATGGGCATAAAATGAGTGGATGTTGACATGGATAAGTGGCAAAACAAGGAAACAGCAGTATCAACACATCACTGAGAAGTAAAGGTACTAGCAGACATGAATGTTCATGTGCAATGCAAATTCATAACTGCACTGAGACGAGAGACTGGCTTTATTTAAATTAAAGGCGTCACAAAACCAACATAAATCAAAAAATTTGTAGTACAAGCTCCCTAGAAAATGCATGATGGCCTAAGGTTGAGTAGAAGATATGTAGCTAAATCCATATGACAGACCTGATGGCCAGTATGCCTCAAGAAAGGAAAAAGGCAATGAAAGGATCTGTCTATATGAAGAATTTTTTCAGACAGATCCTTTCATTGCCTTTTTCCTTTCTTGAGGCATACTGGCCATCAGGTCTGTCATATGGATTTAGCTACATATCTTCTACTCAACCTTAGGCCATCATTGCCAACCTTCCACTACTACAATCAATTCTTTGAAAAAATACACAGGCTATATGAAGAATTTCCAACTGGGAAATATTTGTGATTGAATCTTTTTTCCTTGTTAATCAGGTTGTCTGATTTTTTATTTTTTTTTACTTTTTTTTTGTGGGGTAAATAGAGATGTCCTAGGCTAAAAATTAGCTCCTCCCTTTTTTCTGACTTCCTACAATTTGTACAAATTTGGTGTAATTCTATTGAAAACATACAAGGGAGAAAGTATCAAAACCCTAAATAATCAACATGGTATCAGAGCAGGAAAATTAACTTTGCCGATATCCATCTTCCCACCATAGAGCCTTTAGTGCTCAGTCATAGCTCAGCCTTCATTGCTCAACTGTAAGCTTGTTCAGTCTTCATTACTTAACAGAAATTTCGTTAATCACAGACCAGCATTTTGGCTGTTATTTGTTGTTTTCCCAGACCAGCCTTAATTGCTGGTCAAGTTTAAATGAGTAGAGCTATATAAGGAAAAACAGCTGCCAGCTAGCCTATCCTAATTACATTCTGATCTCTAGGAGTACATTACAAATAAATCTACAATTAATTTTCATTTACAGCAGGAAATAACATAATCTTCTTAAAAAAATCAGCATAATATCCTCAACACTCCCCCTCAAGCTGGTTCAAATATGTCTGTGTCATTCTTAGCTTGATGATTATGGATTGAAATAATTATCTTGGAAGGCCTTTAGTGAAAAGGTTTGCTAATTGTTCTTTCATTGAGAATAAAGGAATACAAATCAGGCCACATCCAACTTTTCCTTAATGAAATGTCAATCTATCTCAACGTGTTTTGTTCTATCATGTAGGATTGGGTTCTAAGCTATGCTACTAGCTCCTTTATTGTCACAATACAGCCTCATTGACCCTCCATTAGCTATTTTGAGTCCCTTCATTAGAGACTTTAGCCACATTAGCTCACAAATTCCTTGTGCCATAGACCTGAACGCTACTTCCACACTTGATCTAGCCACAACTTGTTTTTTGCTTCTCCAAGTCACCAAATTCGCTCCAATAAAGGTACAATACCCAAAAGTAGATTTTCTATCAATTATAGTTTACCAATTTGCACCAAAGTAGGCTTCAACTTCTAGATGACATTAGTGAATAGAAGACCCTTCCCAATAAGCCTCTTTAAATACCTCAATATCACCACTGCATTCATGTGTTCTTCATTTGGAGCATGCATAAATTGATTAACAATACTCATAGCAAATAGAATATCAGTTCTTGTGTGTGATAAATAAATTAACTTATCAACTAGCCTCTGATATCTTTCTTTATTAACTTCCTCTTAAAGATCACCATGGAGGAAAGCATTATTTACATCTAACTGGGGTAGTGGCCACTCCAAATTGGCTACAAGAGATAGGAGTACCCACACTGTATTCATCTTGGCCACTGGTGCAAACGTCTCTTGGTAGTCAATCTCATAGGTTTGAATAAACCCTTTTGCTTCCAATCTAGCTTTATATCTATCCATAATTACATTTGCTTTGAATTTTATTGTAAACAGCCATTTACAGACAATGTCTTATTGCCATGGGATAGTCCTACAAAATCCCAAGTCTGATTCTTGTGTAAGGCCGTCATTTCTTCCATCACTACCTCTTTCCACTTTAGACTTTCTAAAGCATCCTGTATAGTCTTAGGAGTATTCACATTGCAAAAGTTAGTAGTAAAGGCCTTAAAGGATGAATTTAGTCTATGGTAAGAGACAAACATGGCAATGGGGTGTTGCGTACAAGACCTAACACTCTTTCTAAAGGCTATTGGCACATCAAGATTCAACTTATTGCTGAGAAAATAAAATTGTGACTCACCATAGTCCAGCTCCACCATGTTAGGATTAGAGGATTGGCAATGTTGAGGAAGATTTTCAGCCTCTTTATTCCTTCTAGTGTACACCTGCAGTTGTGGTTGACTAAGAATAGTCACATTCTCCCCCTCACAATTAACACTAACATTTTTCTCAAACACACACTCCCTCTTTTGATTCTCTAGTAGCACCAATACACGACTCACAAGCAAGGGACTCTAGGGCATTGGCATAGGTAAAACATCACAAAATTGATCTTCCACTCTACTATCGCCCTGAAGAGAAGTTTGGTTAAAGTATGATTTATCTTCAAAGAAAGGAACATCCATAGAAACAAAGTATTTCGAAGGAGGAGGATGGAGCATTTATATCCTTTTGTGTTAAATAATATCCAAGAAACACACATCTGGGGTCTAACTTGCTTCGATTATGACTGTGAACATGAATGAAAGCCTCACACCTAAAAACCTTAGGAGGAATGGGAGACCAAATAAAGTTGGAAATGGGATAAGATTGTTTAAGGGTATCAAGAGGAGTATTAAATTTTTACACTGGAATAGGCATCCTATTGATTAAGTATGAAGCTGTCAAAATTGCTTCACCCCAATATTGTTTTGGCACCCCCATTTGAAATATTAAGGCTCTCACCTTCGAGCAAATGACGACTTTTTCTCTCGGCTATTCCATTTTGTTTAGGTGTATCAACACATGATGATTGATGGGTAATCTCATTTTCGTCAAGGTAGATTCCCAATACTTTTGAGAAGTATTCCTTTCCATTGTCAATTTTTAGGATACACACTTTGGCTTGAAATTGCGTTAGAATCATTTTGTGGAAAACTTTCTAGGTCTTTTTAGTCTCAAATTTTTCTTTGACACAATAGACCCAACACACTATGGTATGGTCATCAATAGAGGTAACAAACCACCTAGCACCCATGACACTAGGAACACGTGAAGCCCCCTGTAAGTTGCCATGCACAAAAGCAAATGGGTTGGATTTCTCATAATTTTTTGTAGGAAAATGAGTTTGGTGGTGTTTAGCAAGGTCATAAGTTTCACACTGAAAAATAAGTGCCTACGAGGGGCTTCACATGATCTACAACCACCCTTTCTTTTATCTAAATAGACGATCGTCCACTTTACAAGATGAGGCTTCTTCTCTAATCCTCCCCATCCCAAAGAAAGTCCCTTTGTATGTTCTCTAGTCTCAATCTTACCACTTGTGGCCCCTAAATCAATGATCGAGGGGTTTGATTTTAAGTTTGAAGTATGCAAGCCAGTAAGGAAGTTACTTATCTGTGCCAAATGAGATGAAGAGGTAGGATTAGAAGATATTTGTGTTCAACTCATAAACCCATATAAGTGCTCCAGTAGTTCCTTGGTGAAAAAGGGTTGTTCTAGATTCCTAGAGCTCCTAACAGCTTGATTCTTGATTCAGTCATGACTTCTAGGTTGTGTCCATTATTACTAGGAGATTTGGTTCCCTTTGCCCCACCCTTGAGGCTTTCCATGTAACTTCCAACATATGTCTCTTGTATGATGAGACTTGTGGCAATGATCAAACCACAATTTATCTTTGTAACTAATCTTTTTGCCACTGCTTTGTTGCCTACTTATTAGGATTGTCTCAGTTTGATGATAACCAATCCTGAAGTTCCAGTGTTGAGGATGCGCATCATGATTGATAACCTACTCTTTTCCCTTCTAACCTCATTATACCTCTCAAACAAACGAAAGTGATTTTTCCCCAAGAATTTGACTACAAACCTGATCAAGCTCGAGATTTAGACTCACCCAAAAAAATCAAATATCCTCTCCTTTTCAAGTATCTGCTTGAACTTCACACTATCTTCTGGACATTTCCAATCATAGTCCTGATAGATATTTGACTCCTACCAAAGTTGATTAAGGGCATTATAGGAGGCTGTCACAGTTCTTTCTCCTTAGTGTCACAGACTTCATTTCTCAGATCATATAACTGAGTCATTATGCTAATCAGAGTAGGTAAGTGCCACTACTTCCTATATCTCTTTAGCTATAGAAAAGAACATATAACCTTGACTAACATCGAGCTCCATTGAGTTGATGACCCAGGCATTGAAACTTAGGTCTTGTTGATTTAGGGATTGCAACTTGCCCTATTGAAGTATCAAATATCTCAAAAGTTATTTCAGACATTTGAAAAGAGGATTGAAAAAAAGAGTAGCAAAAAATTCTAGAAATCCTAAATGGGCTCTGATACCATGAAGAAAGTTGAAGAGAGCTTGGAAATTTTCTTTCTTACATTTCTTAATAAGTACAATACTTTAAATAATACAAAATAGTTTGACCGAGTAGAGAAAAATAAGGAGAAACAGCTAGCAGCTAGCCTATCCTAATTACATTTTGATCTCTAGTAGTACATTACAAAAATATCTACAATTAAATCTCATTTACAATAGGAAATGACATAATCTTCCCTATAGAATCAACGTAATATCCTCAATAGTCAGTAACTCAACTTTCTTTTATACTAATAGGCTTCAAGACTGACAATTTTTCTTCTCCATCTTTCCAAATCAGCAATAACATATCAACAACCCAATGGTGAAAATCATCTACATTGGTCTCAATTGATGAAAACATATATTAAAGGAAAGGGGAAGCTAAGTCATCTTCTTGGTACTTTGATAAACAAGGATGACCCAAATTTTGTCTCCTGGGATGAAGAAGATTCTCATTTCATGTCTTGGTTGTGGAGCTCCATACTTGCATGTTTCTCTCTCCGACAATGGGAATTTGATTTGCAATTCAATAAGGGTGTTGCTCAGATTTATGAACTCAAGACAAAAATCCATGATGCCAAACAAGGTATTTGAACTAAGTGTTACAATGTTATAAAGGGATGAGTTGGGTCAACCAATATTTGATACCCTATTTGATACCAAAATCTAAACAGCAAGATAAGATAATGGGATAGAGCATGTCAACCAATATCCATCACCATACTTCAAAAAAGAAGGAATCATTCACCAATTTTCTAGTGTTGATATACCATGACAAAATGGGATAGTTGAACAAAAAAAATAGACATTTGCTAAAGGTAACTAGAGCCTTGATTTTTCAAATCAATGATCTAAAGACATTGAGAAGAGCTTTTTTAATTGTTGCTCATCTTATCAATAGATTGCCTTCCAAAGTGCTTGATTTCAAAGACCTCATAAGTCTTCTCACTTAATTGAACCGAAACTCTGATGGTTTTAGTCAAATTGCCCCAAAAATATTTAGTCGTGTGGTCTTTGTTCACATTCAAGTTCATCATAGAACTAAATTGAATCCCTGAGCTCTTAAATATATATTCATTGGTAATACTCAAATAAAAAAAGGATATAAGTGTTATCTTCCTCATTCCCCAAGCTTATTTGTATTTATGGATGTCACTTTTAACAGACAACAACCGTATCTTCAGAGGGAGCCTTTTGCATAAAATAAGAAAATTTCTCTTGACCTAACCCCTCCACTTTCTAAAACTAGTTATTCTCCTGAACCTTTCCCCCCACAATACTTTAGAATCAGTTTCTCCTAAGTCAATGAGGAAGCCTAAGTCTATTGTTCAAAGGAAAGAAGGGGAGAGTTCAAGGAGGATGCAGTCAACTTTAGAATTACTACATGCTCCAAACCTTGACTTTGATAAAGGTATTGAAAATCAAATTGTGTCTACGTCCATTGTCATTAGCAACCTTGATTAATCTACTGCCCTTAAAAAAGGAAAAAAAAAACAATACACCCAACATCCTCTAACCAACTTTGTTTCCTTTGACAACTTGTCATTCTCTTATCAAGCATTTGTTTCCAAACTCAACTCCATAGAAATACCTAGAACTATTCAAGAGGCACTTAGGGATGACAATTGGAAGAAAGCCATGTTGGAAGAAATGAGTTCTTTAAAGAAAAATAAGACTTGGTAGGTTGTTGATCTTTTAAAGGGCAAGAGAGAGGTGGAGTGTAAATCAGCATTCACCACCAAGCATAGAGTATAGGGAACATAGGAGAGAGATAAGGTGAGAATGGTAGCGAAGTGTTACACATAGACTCATGCAATAGATTACTAGAAATTTTTGCTCCAATGGCAAAGATGAATGTTATTCATATTTTGTTATCCCTAGCTACTAATTTTGATCAGTCCTTGCAGGAATTTGATATAAAGAATGCTTTCCTACATTGAAATTTAGAGGAAGAGGTCTATATGGAAAGGAAGATTTCCTTAGGAATAAAGTTTGTAAACCAAACAAGGCTCTATATGGTCTCAAACAATCATCTCAAGCCTAGTTTGGGAGATATGCTAAAGCAATGAAAAACATAGGCTATAATCAAAGCCAAGGAGATCAAACTCTTTTCAAAAGAGGGAAAGATAACAACTCTCATAGTATATGTTGACAAAATCGTGGTAACAAAAGATAATTTGGAGGTGGCACAAAAGATAACTTTTTTTTTTTTATGAATAAAAAGCAATATATTAAAAGAAAAAAAGGCACATCAAGGACGCGCCCCAAGTATACAGGTAGTATACAATAGAGAGAAAAAAGAACCCCTTAAACAAGGCTTAACCAATCTAAAAAATCTACAACGGAAAGGAGGCCAGAGCCAAAAAACCCCTTAGTCCACACCCAAAGATTACAAAGGAAAAACAATTTACACCCATGAATTGAATGCTCCTCGTTTTCAAAAGCCCTACTGTTTCTTTCCTTCCAAACAATCTAAAAAAGGCGCAAGCGAGCTGAAAACCACACTTTCTTCCTCTCTTTTCCCACACAAGGCCCAAGCCACCCCAATAACGCCTCTCTAACTGAAAAAGGGAGCGCCCACGAAACCCTAAAGAGGGAAAAAAGTAAGTTCCATAAACTTCTTGCCACCACACAATGCAAGAGGATGTGATCAATAGACTATTCCTCTAACAGGCACAAATAACATCTATTAGCCAAAGAGAACCCTCTCCTTTGAATATGATCCAAGGTTAAGGCCTTTTTCCATATAGCCTCCCAAGCAAAAAAACTCACCCTCGGAGGCACCAAAGAGTTCCAAATAACTCTTGAAGGAAAATCCCCAAGTCTTTCCGGTCCCAAAGCCTTATATAGAGATTTAACAGAAAATCTTCCGTCCTTTGCCTTTGTCCAAACTACTTGATCTTCCACATCACTACAAACCCTTCTCCCTTGCAGCCTTAAGAGAAAACACTCCACATCGAACACTTCCCGATCATTAAGCCGCCTAGAGAACCTAGGAGCCCACACTCCCCCACCAGAATGGCTCCACGCATCTTCCACCCAAGCCTCCTTAGCCAAGGATATAGCAAATAAAGAGGGAAAAGAAGTACACAAAGGATCATCTCCACCCCACTTGTCCTTCCAAAATCTAACCCTCCTACTATTCCCCACAGAATAAACCAAATTGTCGTCTATCACATCCCAAACTCTCCTAATCACTTTTCACAAACCGACCCCAAAACTACCTCTCACAACATAGGACCTCCAACCGCCCTCTTCTTCCCCTTACTTCGCACAAATAACTTGCCTTCACAAAGTTTCCTTCTCCACCGCAAAACGCCAACTCCACTTACATAAGAGGCCTTATTCAGCAACGCCAAATTCCTCACACCTAAACCACCCTTTCGTTTATTTGAGCAAACAATAGACCAATCCACTAAATGGGGCTTCCTCTCTAAGGCCCCACCACCCTAAAGAAAGTCCCTTTGGATCCACTCCAATCTCAAACTCACACTCCTTGGCATATAAAACAGGGACATACAGTAGATAGGCATACTGGACAGAGTGCTCCGGATCAAAGTCAGTCTGCCCCCTTTGGAGATATACTACCTTTTTCCCAAAGGAAAGTCTCTTCCTCAGCCTTTCCTCAACCTCGTCCCAAACTGCCACCTCCTTGAAACGAGCACCCAAAGGAAGACCCAAGTAAGAAGACGGGAGCTTGCTAACCTTGCAACCAAACTCAAGAGCCAAACCCTCTACATTCTCCACTCTCCCCACCGAGATGATCTCACTTTTGTCCAAATTCACCTTCAACCCTGACATGGCTTCGAACCACATAGGAAGCCAACTCAAATAGGACACCTTAGAAATGGAAGGCTCACAGAATATTTAAGTGTCATCTGCGAATAGCAAATGAGTGATCTCCACTCCCGCACGTCCTCTACCACTGAGTTGCCACCTCGGCAAAAACCCTCCCTCCTTCGCTCTCTTCAACAAGCAACTGAGAGCCTCCATGACAATCACGAAAAGATAAGGGGATAAAGGATCCCCTTGTCTCAATCCCCGAGAACTTTGGAAGAATCCGGAGGAAGTTCCATTAATAAGGACAGAGAAATTGACAGTACCAATACACCACTGAATCTAGCTAATCCACTTAGCTCCAAAACCCATCCTTTCCAGCAACCAAAGAAGAAAACTCCAATTTACATGGTCGTATGCCTTCTCAATATCCAACTTACAAAGGATGCCACCACCCCCACTTTTCTGCATCAAATCAATCACATCATTCGCAATCAACGAGGCATCTAGGATTTGCCTTCCCTCCACAAATGCATTTTGGGACTTGGACACTATCTTACCCATCAGCTTTTTAAGCCTATTAGCTAGCACCTTTGCTAACAACTTGTAAAGACTACCCACCAAGCTTATAGGCCTAAAGTCCTTGAGATCTTCAGTTCCTCCTTTCTTAGGAATTAAAACCAGAAAAGAAGCATTAATGCTCTTGAAGAACCTACCCCGATCATGAAAATCCTTCAAGAACCCCATAACTTCCTCCTTCAGAAAACTCCAGCTGAATTGCCAAAACGCCATTGAGAAACCATCAGAACCAGGAGCTTTATCTCCATTGAGGTCCGAGAGAGCACCAAAAACCTTTTCCTCAGAGAAGGGAGCCTCTAGGATTGTTGCATCTTCCCCTTCCAGGACCCCAACCTACAACCCATTGCATCTGGGCCTCCACTCATCTGTTTCTGACAAAAGAGAATGGAAAACCTAAACCACACCATCTTTAATGTCACGTTCTTCTGTGAGTTTGAAATTAAGGACCAATTGGATGATATAATGACCAAGAGACATACAACATGTTCATTCTAAGACATCACAAGCAAGATAGGAATGAAGAATATTTTTTCACCTACTTAGGGGGGGGGTTAGAAAATATGTATGAAAATTTTCTAATTGGGAAATATTTTTTAATTAAGCTTTTTTCCTTATTTGTTTAATTGGCTAATTCTCTTCTATAAATAAATATATCCTAGCCAAGAAATTAGATCACAAGGGCGAAATTCTCAAAACACAAAATGGTCAACATCAACCGATCCTTAACCTGACCAAATACAACTTAGGTTTCAGAAATTTATGGAATTTACCCTAACCCTGACCATAGCTCAATTAAATGGACACCAATCTCATCCAAGTAGTAGCTGAATTGGATATGTTCCTTATTCTTCTAATTGAAAATGGTTTTTATGTGCCTATGTTGATATGTACATGTAAAAATTATTTGAAAAAGTTACCTAACAAATTCAATTAGACCTCCGTCCATTATGAACCTAACTCAAACTAATAACATCATTAGAGCCTCCCAAATACATTATGGCATTCCCTAACACATCTCATTGGGTAAAATAGGGCATTCAAGTTATTTGATTAACCCAACTCAAAGCCTATTAAACAAACAAAACCACTGTCTTCAAGCTTGCAGGATAATTATGGCTGTATGGTTAGAGAGCACATGGTTGAATCACCAAAAAATAAATTTAGAAGGGACTACACCATCTTATATTTGGATAGGTTGTGCTACTTCTTATTGTGGGAATAAAAAATTTGGGTCAAGTTCAAGCACAAAAATAGGTAAAATCCAAGGGACTGATTCAAATTCAATGCTAGGGATACAACTTAGTGTAAACAAACCAGACCCACCTCACCTCTAAACAACCTTAGATGACTTCTGATAGATTTTCATGGACCTAGACCAAAACAACTCAGCCTAATCCCAATTTGTTCAGACTAGGGTTATGTGTCAGAAAACCAGATTTGATTTTTTAATATACTTACAAACTTGTGTACTTATTGTGGTATTATTGTTAATAAATAAACATGTGCAAAATTACAAGATAATAACAATAAGTTAAACGTTTTGAACATATCACCCACCTATTTGCAAATAATTTCTTGAATCTACTAGAAGTTCTTAGACCATAGATTGCATTGCAACTGTTTTCAAAGGCTTTTAAAGCTTCTTAGCAACAAGTTATCTTCAAGTTCTGCTTGTTAGCTGGTTAGATATATAATAGCATTAAAAAAATGGGGATGGTCTTTGACAAAACCCAACAGGAATAATGAGATTAGACTCAAGTCTAAAAAGTTGGGTAAAATATTAGGCAATCTTTGTGTTGGAATACCCCTGGATCATAGGTGCATGCTCTCTAGTAATTTAGGATACAAGGTGTAATTTGCAGTGAAATAAATACCAAAACTTTTGATCTAAGGCTTAAAAATTACCTAAGATCTAGATGTTTCTAGATTAAAATCCAATTAAAGAAGATGCTCTCAACTACCACAACGATCTCCCACCTGATCACTCGTTCTTCAGACCTTGACAATTGGTAGATGGCTATACAATCCTCTTGAGAGAGAGAGAGAGAGAGAGAGAGAGAGAGATGGAGGCTATCTTGAAGACAATAGTCTGGAATGTCATGTGTGTCTAACCCTAAACTCGAGGGTTTATATAAACCTTCTTGTTGGCTCAAGTGACTTAAGCTTATCCTAATTAATTAACTGTCCCAATGAGACTCCAATTAATTAATTAATCCAATCCCTAAAAGACAAAAATAATTAATCATAAAATCCTATGCAACCTTCCATTTTTAACCAAAACACCCTAATGCACATAAATGATTGATTCTTCATAAAACCTCAAGACTTTGCCAACAAAGAATCTAAGCTCAAGCGGACACCACTAGGACTCATAGACTAGCTCCCTTAGAATCCAATTTTGAAGTTAACTCAACACTCTACTAAAGAGAGCCATTTGCACTCCAATATCCTATGAAAGTACATTGAGATATAAATTGATTAAATCCAATTTAACCCATTTCTTAGGTCTATGACCTACTATCCACTATATTGAGACTCCTCATGATCTGGTGTTTGAATCCAATGGGTTAGATGTTATTAACCTCTTAAGATTACCTCTACAATCCTTGAGTCATAAATCCCCCTATTATGCAATCAACTGACATACTCTAACTCATAAAAAACATACATCAAATTCCACTAAAAGAATTACATTGACTGCAATTTAAATAATCACAAGTCCTTAGGATCACCTAAGAGCACGCATTATCCCAATCCCATGAGATATCCTAGTGTCTATCTTAAGAATACTTGTTGTCACCTGTTTTAAATAACAATAACTCAACCCATAGCAAATATATTACCACCTTAGGATCTCACTTATAGGTCAAAGTCAATGAAGATCTCAATATTAACTCAATTTCTGTTAAGGTTGAGATCTTATGCAATATAATAACTCGTTGATTCATGATCACTCGATAGTCAATGTTATGGTTCACCATAGATCATGTTCAATATATCATCATACACACTAATGCACTCACCACTGGACAACAACCCCGATGACTAAGATAAATCATCCCTTCAATTAGGAGGTAGTGCACTATAGTCTCGAATGGATTACTTAATCCTATGAACTGATTGCAAACAACTTATCATCTTATAAGGAATCCATGACTTAGATCTTCTGTGCAACTCCTAATGCACCTAAATCATGTACAATGCAAGTGATATAAGCATGAATGCTCAGACAATTAATTAACGCAATCAAGGATAAAAGGGAGACCAAAAATCATAACAAATAAATTAATGAATTCTTATTTTATTACATCATGTCATGCTTTCAAGGGCTTTATCCTAATAGTTTGCCCAGTAAATCATATGGTGCTACCGTTTCGTAATTTTTGGTCTGACCCATATGCATCTAAGGATGGAAAATTTGCATCTATAACAGAAAAAAGAAAAAAGAAAAAAAAAGTATAGCATTTTGTACCAGCCAAACATTATTATTATTATTACAAGTTATGAAAATATATTAAAAGGCACCCGAAGAGAGGGAACTTAATACACAAGGGGCATAGAAGGATCACCCGCAAAAAGCAAAGTAAAGAAACAGAAATGCCACAAAAAGCCCTAAGCTAACAGCAGTTGAAGAAATTAATAAAAGAAAATTTACATGATGTAAATTCCCACAAAACAAAAATGATGCTGAAAAATAGTGCACTGAGTTGTGCAACTCTTCAACTAACAACTTAGCCAAATATTTTAAAACGGAAAATGGGAAGAGAAAAAAACATAGGAATCAGATTATAGTTTTGGAAGGATTCATAGAAGAATATGAATTTAGGACATATACAAATAAAGAAGATGAGAATGTAACAACAGAAAGAAGCTACATATGCAAAAATATTTCCATTTAAGTTCATTGATAGATAAACAGGAGTATTGATTCAGAACATTTCTTGAGATTCAAATCAACAATTGTCACAACAGCCGCCATTCAAGATATTGAGCACAGTTGGTTGATGTGCACGTCAATCATCCAAAAAGAACACATGCTTGTGTTGATGGGATATGCAAACACCATATGTCAGAAATGTAGCTCAATCTTTTCAGCCCAGCACAACAAATGCCACACAGGTAGCCAATATCAGAATCACAAAGAGAGAATGGACACTAGCATGAGCAAAACATAACTGGTGTGGCCTCCATAATTAGACATTTTTTCTCAATGAAGCAGATAATAAATGGGCACTTACTGAAATATGTTTACCTGTAATATCTGTTTCCTGCTTGACAATAGTTCCTGTAACTTCGAAATTTGTTCCATCAAGGATTTACTTTCAGTTACAAACTTTTCTCTCTGCATAGTAAGAGAAATACAATCTCTTCATATGATACTATCCATGAAAATATAGCTTAACAATTCCAATTGAGAAAACAGAAATCAGACAATGAATGGCATGATCAGGCACCTCCAGACGTGTGATCCTTCTTAGGCTTATGTCCAATATAGCTTCAGCCTGCCTTTCAGATAAACCAAACTCTGCAAAAGAGACAATAATAAAAATCTAATTTTAATTTTCAAGGTTCAGTCACCAACATGGAATTGCATTCGATCAGCAAAAACAACACAAAATTTTAAGCAGTATCATTTACTGCTTAAGAATCTGTAAGCTTCGAAGGCTCAGAAGTACTTATCTTCATTTTTATAAAAAGATATCAATCCTGCAAACTTCTAAGCAATTCCTCTTAGAGATTCTTTTATCTAATATAAAATTCGCTACTGATGCAGTATCTGATTATAATTCTCAACTTCATCATGTAATTAATACAAGCCTCATGCAACAAAAGTAAAGACTGACACTAACTGAACGAAAGATAGATCATATGAGATATGCACTCAAAGATAATAATATCATCAGCAAGTTTTAGGAGACAGGAAAAAGTCCTGTGTATAAACATGATGCTGAAGTTATCCTAAGCTCAGGATAGTTGTTAAAGGCACTGAAAGTTGGAAGCACTTAACTCCAAGTTATTGATAATGCAATCCTCAAAATGAAAATAATCACGAGGAAAAGGCATCCATCAACCAAGGGAAAAAAGAACAAAATTTACAAGTAAGAAAACCATTTATAGGCAACGATTTTACGTAGAACTGAACTAGGAATCTTCCCATTTGCAACTCAATTCCTCACCACCTAAGCCAGGCCTCAAAGGTTTAAAAGCAAGAAAACTATGAAACATCAAGTGGTAGACAAATGCCTAACAAAGGCTTCATCACATCTAGCCTCTATCATTGGAGGAAACTCTACTTCTCCATTCTCTGAACAATGAAAACAAGAATAACCAACATTAATCCCCTAGCTAAGTTCAAGATATCGTTCCATATACATCTTGCTTTACTAATCCTATAAAATCACAACCCTCAACTAAAAGTTTTAACCTTTAAGTTTTGACTAAGTCACACCCAGAGTGTTCCACCACCACTTTGACAGCCATTCTGTCTCAAAAAGAAGACAAAAGGAATATAAAACCCATAGTTTCCCAATGGCATCATTACCTAGAAAACAAAGAGAACAACCTTCAAAATTAAATGTTTGCTAAAGTTTTGCCTTTATCCAAGCAAAAGCTTAGGATGACAGAGTCCAAAAGAGATAAAAGCTGATAATGGGTAGACCAACTAGTGTTTGTTAACACCAACAAAGCACTCACATTTGAGAAGAGGGCTTTCACAACACCTCCTCTTTTGAGGCATATGTATCAACCTTACCACAGGCAACAGTTTATGCCAAAGCTTTCATGCGAGGGGGCACCATTGCACAAGAAATATGCATAAAACAAAATAAGGGAAGGAAGGATGACTATTAATGATAGATTAAAGAAAGCAAGTCGTAGAAAATACACCATTAAGGAAAGGACTGGAAGAAGTGCAATTGATGCATATAGGTCCTTTAGATAGCCAAAGTAAGGTTACAACATCTTCAAAGACAAAGCATATGACTAAGGATCTTTTCCAAAAAGAAACCATTGGCCATATGTGCTATAAAAGTAAACAAATTTAACAAAAAAAAAAAAAATGGAGAGAGGAGGGAAATGTGAAGAAGATGGGTTGCAGTGGCTGGTAGATTTCCTAGACTGATGCTGCAAGTGGAGATTGCAGAAACTTTTTCCTTTGCAGAGTAGACCTACGGTATACTTAAACTTGGTTTCTGGTCTCTGTCTGGACCTTCTCTCATAAAAAATTCCCCAAACCAATCTTCTAATTTGATGCCCTCCAGATGGTCCACCTGCAAAACCAGTTTCCCTTCCTCTAACCAATCAAATCCCTTGATGTCCCTCCTCAATGCCTATGGCATGTGGGTCACCATGTCATATTTAAAACAAGGTTACAAGTGAGGATGCACACAAGCCTAAGTAGCATGTCAGTACAAGGGGTGGCATACACACATAAGACGCCGAATGGGTGACTCAACTCGGCAAAAATTGAAGTGTGAGATTTTGTTGGGCTGAGATTTTTTGTCAAAGGGGATGCCTTGAGAAGAAGTTTTCAAGTGGATGAATATTTCTTTCCAATTTTTTTTTTTTAATTATAGAAAAATTCATTATGCCAATGGAAGCACTTATGATGTCTTTTCCTATCGGAATGCTTAAAAATCTCTTTAAAGGGGCAGCCACAAAAAAGAGAAGGGGGAGGGGTGTTTACTCTCTCTGAGGGTAGTAATAGAACATGGTTGACAACAAGTATGCTACTCTAAAGGCAGAACCTTTTTTTAATAGACAAAAGCAAATTGAATTAATAAACGCTTAAAAAAAAGGGCGCACCCTATGTATACAGGCAACATACAACCAAAAACCCAACCAGGCTGCAGAAAAGAGAGAAAAGACCTATGATAGGAAAGGCTAGTCGCCATTAAGGACACCCAAAAAAATTCAAAAAAAGAGGGATTGTCTAATCCCAAAAACTGTTGAGACCACTCTAATAGTAAAAGGATAAAGAGATTCCTCAAACTTTGGTCAGACATCTCTTCCTCCTAGGAAGTCCTTCAATTTTGTTCTACCCAAATACACCCAAAAAGACAAATCGAAGACAATCTCCATAATGCTCTTATCTTCTTCCTTAGCCCCTTGACTTTCCATTCTAGAAGATTTCTCACTGAATCCGGGAACACCCATACCGGTTCGAAAGAAGTTAACAGCATAGTCCAAAGCTTCCTAATCTTATCACAATGTATCAAAATGTGGTCAGTCGATTCCTA